>NC_091056.1:3738626-3760516 GCF_963966145.1 Tenebrio molitor | reverse complement strand
TAACTAGACTATTGTCCCCTAGATGGTGAAATACATTACGAAATTATTTTCAAATATGGACAGCAATTTCATTGCCATAAAACTCGTTTTCAACCCTTATTTTAATTGACAAAATGTTTATAAATTATTATTATTACTCTAAATTAGCTTTTCAATCCTTATTTTGGCATAATAAAAAACTGCCTTTAAATAATTTCGGATAATGATCAACGGTATTTTTTTTAATTCTCACCCCCTGCGTTTACTTTCACAATTCCTAAATGTCGTAAAACTTTTTTAAAGTGTTGTCATCATCTTAAAAACTGTCACAACACTAATGGCTAATCAAAAATTTTGTTTTGCTCATAACTGGCTTATTTACAAATCTGTGCCGCAACCCCCTACACACGAATTGGTACTTTTGAGAAACCGTGACTCCTTGAAAGTATCATTAGATACATAAACTCTATTATCAAGGGCAATGATATTTTTTTGTTGTTTTACGCTCAACCCTTTGAAAAACTACCCCCTTTTGTAAATTTGCTCCCATAATTTTTTTGTTTTTTAGCATTGATTGTTCACACTAAGAATTCTTAGTTTTAATGTTAACAGTGTGACAAGAAAATACCCTCCCACCCCCTTTCAACCCCCAAACTTTTTTATGTACAAAAAAGCAAAATACTACAAACCTTAACTGTCTAATTTCAGATGACGAACAAACAGTAACTTTTTTTCAAGTTTCACCCCCCACTTTTTTTTTCAAAATCCAAAATCTCGTAGAAGTTTTTTAAAATGATGCGATCATCTTAAAAACTGTCACAACATTAATGGCTAATCAAAAATTTTGTTTTCCTCATAACTGGCTTACTAATCTGTGCCGCAACCCCCTACATACGAATTGGCACTTTTGAGAAACAGAAACTCCCTGAAAGTTTCATTAGGTACATAATCTTCATTGACTGTATCTAATGATACTTTCAAGGAGTTTCTGTTCCCTTACGGGAAAGGATATTTTTTTGTCGTTTTGCGTTCAACTATTTAAAAAACTACTCCCTTTGTAAATTTTGTAAAATTAAAAATTATTTTTGTGAAAACTGTTAAGAAAATAAAAATTGCAAGTAAAGAATTAAAATAAATTTCAATTATTGAGAGACACTTTATCCACTTTTGCAATCTTTAATCTATGTCAAGGAGACTCCAGGTGGTCTATACTTAGAAAAAAGATTTGAATCAAAAACTTTGAAAAGACTTTTTAAACGAAAGGTTAATCGACTCCATTTTCTATTTATAATTTTTAGTTTCTAATATCATTTTAGGGTCAATTTTGTCTTCAAGATTTGTTTTTTTAATAATATAAATTCATGTTTATGTAACATCATTTCGAATAGAACATAACCTTAAAAAATTGATATCACGTAAAGATACTTTTGAAGAACACGAATTCCCCAAAAGTACCTTTACGAGAATCGAAGGTATATTCGGAATCAGTGCTTTTTAATTTTTAATTCGTTTGTGATTTGGACAATTGCAAGTATTTTTAGTACTGTTTAATAATCACTAATGAAGTAAAATCGGATGTAAAAAATATTTCGCCAAATACTAGAAGAGTCACTCGATTCCATTTCATATTTAATATTTTTTTTAAATGGGGTTACTGCGGGATTACTGTTGATAATAATTTAATGTCAACTTTGCCTTCAAGATAATTAGGTCTTTTTAAAAAGGCTCAGAGAGGCCGACATACTCTGTAACATCATTTCCAGTAGAACATACCTATATAACCTCAAAATTGATATGACGTAAAGGTACTTTTGAAGAACATAAATTCCCCAAAAGTACCTTTGCGAGAATTGAAGAATGATTCGGAATCCGACTTTTTAATTCGTTTGTGATTGGGATAATTTCAAGTATTTTTCTTTTCACTAATCAATTAACATCCGTTGTAAAAACATTTCTCAAATACTAAAGGGTCACCCGATTCCCTGTCATATTTAATATTTTTAAGAATGGGGTTGCAGCGGCATTCCTGTTGATAATAATTTAATGTCAACTTGGACTTCAAAATAATTAGGTCTTTATAAAAAACTCAGAGAGGCGGACATACCTACTCTGTAACATCATTTCCAGTAGAACATACCTATATAACCTCAAAATTGACACCACGTAAAGGTACTTTGGAAAAACACGAATTCCCCAAAAGTACCTTTGCGAGAATTGAAGAATGATTCGGAATCCGGCTTTTTTGTTCGTTTGTGATTACGATAAAATTGATATCACGTAAAGGTACTTTTGAAGAACGTAAATTCCCCAAAAGTACCTTTGCGAGAATTGAAGAATGATTCGGAATCCGGCTTCTTTATTCGTTTGTGATTGGGAGAATTTCAAGGAATTTTGAGTATTTTTTAATCATCAATCAAGAAAAATGGGTTGTAAAAATATTTCGCCAAATACTAGTGGGGTCACCCGATTCCGTTTCATATTTTACATTTTTAGGAGTGGGGTTGCAGCAGGATTCCTGTTGATAACAATTCAATGTTAACTTTGACTTCAAAATAATTGGGTCTTTTTAAAAAGGTTCAGAAAGGCCAGCATAGTCTGTAACATCATTTCCAATTGAACATACTCCTAAAACGCATATCACGTAAAGGTACTTTTGAGGAACACAAATTCCCCAAAAGTACCTTTGCGGGAATTGGAGAATGATTCGGAATCCGGCTTTTTTATTTATTTGTTTTTGGGATAATTTCAAGGAAATTTGAGTATTTTTTAATCACCAATCAAGTAAAATCGGTTATAAAAATATTTCGCCAAAAACCAGAGGGGTCATCCGATTCCGTTTCATATTTTACATATTTACGAATGGGGTTGCAGCGGGATTCCTATTGATAATAATTTAATGACAACTTTGTCTTCAAAATAATTAGGTCTTTTTAAAAAGGCTCAGAAGGGCCAGGATAATCTGTAACATCATTTCCAATTGAACATACTCCTAAAATGCATATCACGTAAAGGTACTTTTGAGGAACACAAATTCCCCAAAAGTACCTTTGCGGGAATTGGAGAATGATTCGGAATTCGGCTTTTTTATTTATTTGTGTTTGGGATAATTTCAAGGAATTTTGAGTATTTTTTAATCACCAATCAAGTAAAATCGGTTATAAAAATATTTCGCCAAATACTAGAGGGGTCACCCGATTCCGTTTCATATTTTACATTTTTACGAATGAGGTTGCAGTGGGATTCCTATTGATAATAATTTAATGACAAACTTGTCTTCAAAATAATTAGGTCTTTTTAAAAAGGCTCAGAAAAACCAGCATTGCCTGTAACATCATTTTAAATAGAACGTAACCTTAAAATTGATATCACGTAAAGGTACTTTTGAGGAACACGAATTCCCCAAAAGTACCTTTGCGGGAATTGAAGAATGATTCGGAATCCGACTTTTTTATTCGTTTGTGAATCGGATAATTTTAAGAAATTTTGAGTATTTTTTAATCACCAATCAAGTAAAATCGGTTATAAAAATATTTCCACAAATACTAGATGGGTCACCCGATTCCGTTTCATATTTTACATTTTTACGAGTGGGGTTGCAGCGGGATTCCTATTGGTAATAATTTAATGACAAATTTGTCTTCAAAATAATTAGGTCTTTTTAAAAAGGCTCTGAAAGGCCAGCATAGTCTGTAACATCATTTCCAATTGAACATACCCCTAAAACGCATATCACGTAAAGGTACTTTTGAGGAACACAAATTCCCCAACAGTACCTTTGCGGGAATTGGACAATGATTCGGAATCCGGCTTTTTTATTTATTTGTGTTTGGGATAATTTCAAGGAATTTTGAGTATTTTTTAAACACCAATGAAGTAAAATCGGTTATAAAAATATTTCGCCAAAAACTAGAGGGGTCATCCGATTCTGTTTCATATTTCACATATTTACGAATGGGGTTGCAGCGGGATTCCTATTGATAATAATTTAATGACAACTTTGTCTTCAAAATAGTTAGGTCTTTTTAAAAAGGCTCAGAAGGGCCAGGATAATCTGTAACATCATTTCCAATTGAACATACTCCTAAAACGCATATCACGTAAAGGTACTTTTGAGGAACACGAATTCCCCAAAAGTACCTTTGCGGGAATTGGAGAATGATTCGGAATCCGGCTTTTTTATTTATTTGTGTTTGGGATAATTTCAAGGAATTTTGAGTATTTTTTAATCACCAATCAAGTAAAATCGGTTGTAAAAATATTTCGGAAAATACTAGAGGGGTCACCCGATTCCGTCTCATATTTTACATTTTTAAGAGTGGGGTTGCAGCAGGATTCCTGTTGATAACAATTCAATGTTAACTTTGACTTCAAAATAATTAAGTCTTTTTAAAAAGGTTCAGAAAGGCCAGCATAGTCTGCAACATCATTTCCAATTGAACATACTCCTAAAACGCATATCACGTAAAGGTACTTTTGAGGAACACAAATTCCCCAAAAGTACCTTTGCGGGAATTGGAGAATGGTTCGGAATCCGGCTTTTCTATTTATTTGTGTTTGGGATAATTTCAGGGAATTTTGAGTATTTTTTAATCACCAATCAAGTAAAATCGGTTATAAAAATATTTCGCCAAATACTAGAGGGGTCACCCGATTCCGTTTCATATTTTACATTTTTACGAATGAGGTTGCAGTGGGATTCCTATTGATAATAATTTAATGACAAACTTGTCTTCAAAATAATTAGGTCTTTTTAAAAAGGCTCAGAAAAACCAGCATTGCCTGTAACATCATTTTAGATAGAACGTAACCTTAAAATTGATATCACGTAAAGGTACTTTTGAGGAACACGAATTCCCCAAAAGTACCTTTGCGGGAATTGAAGAATGATTCGGAATCCGACTTTTTTATTCGTTTGTGAATGGGATAATTTTAAGAAATTTTGAGTATTTTTTAATCACCAATCAAGTAAAATCGGTTATAAAAATATTTCCACAAATACTAGATGGGTCACCCGATTCCGTTTCATATTTTACATTTTTACGAGTGGGGTTGCAGCGGGATTCCTATTGGTAATAATTTAATGACAAATTTGTCTTCAAGATAATTAGGTCTTTATAAAAAGGTTCAGAAAGGCCAACATACTCTGTAACATCATTTCCAATAGAACATAACCTTAAAATTGATATCTCGTAAAGGTACTTTTGAAGAATACGAATTCCCCAAAAGTACCTTTGCGGATTCCGATGACATTAATGAAATCGATGGCTTCTTTGCACCAAGGGTCTAAGGTTTCAAAGGTTAAACCTTTAAATACGTAATGTGATGAAATAATTGAACTATATTTGCTATGTTTGCGTTTGCAAGCCATTTCAGTTGTAAAACCTGAAACTTCAGAAGTTTTCAAAACGTAACTATCTGCAAGTGTATTTACAACAGTAACGTCCCAAACCAAAGGTTGCCCTTTAATCCACGGTACTAAAGTCATCCCATCTGGGCATTTTCCATCATCTCGAGACAGTCCGTTTGGTTCTAAAGTTGAATTAACATGAATAGAAGGCAAAGCCCAGTTGATAATAGAATTAATTTCAGTGTGTCTGGAAAATCTACCACTGCTTTTTGAACAACTTAGACCGTGGATGCCAATTTAGTCAACTTTCGTATTGCATTTGCAAATATGAGGTGTACAAAGATTACAACCCAATATTAAACGAATACAAACTTGGAAGGAAGTGTTATCTAAAAGAGTACCAATATTAGGAGAAGGTATTGCATGTAACCAAGATTTTCAGCATTGCAAAGCCTTATAACGAGCCAAGTGTCTAGGTGATTTAAAGATTAAGTCATTGGCAATTATTCGTTTGGTATTGATATTATCCCAATTCTTCTGAAATTGTGGGATTGTTGGTCTTTCGTTCTCAATTAATTATTAATTCATTATTATAAGAAGTATTACTAGTTGTATAATTAACGCGGACAAGATTGTGTTTTAATGTGTTTGGATTAATTTATTTATTTTTAATTAAATTAATTCGACAAAAATATTAGTGCATAGAATCGGCTCTTCAAGTAATATTAAGATCGTGTTTTCTGTTTATCTTAAAAACGTAATCTTCATTCCAGGCCTGATAAGTGCAGATTGTATAGCCAGCGTCATTAAATCAAACGATCAGTTTTCGCCGAAGTTGTAAAACTTTCCCGCGCGATTTTTTTGTTTCGCTGTGGGAATGCTTGAAATGGAGCCTTTCCCGATGTTTACGCTATTCTTACCACTCCCGTTGATGTAGCATTGTTGATTTATTTTTGTACTACGCTTATAAACTGTCTAATTGGAGATGACATGAACAAAATGAAAAGTATTTTAGGACTTCCACCGCACACGTTCCACACCCCATCCTCCGTCAATTTATAAAATATTAAATTTTACATAAAATTATATTTTCGAAATTTGTTGCGCAACCCCTAGATACAGATTGGTACTGTTGAGAAACAAGAACTCCTTGAAAGTATCGTTGGATGTATAGTGCGCCCATAAAAGGTGGATTAATTTCGAAAAAATGCAAACAAACAATTTTTGAAAAACAATCTTCGGACAGATCAAATTCTATTTTCTAGAAGACATATTTTAATGAGAAAGTTGACCTTAAAATGTCATTAGGAAGCAATTGGCAACCCTCATTTTAAAGAATTTAAATAGCAAATGGGAGCCAATAGCTGTTACAAAAAACATGCATTCTCTTATAATTAACCATTGAAAGGATATTTTAAATTAGGGGTCACCCGATTTTCTTTCATATTTAATAATTTTAAGAATGGGGTTTCAGCGAAATTCCTGTTGATAATAATTTAATGTTAACTTTGTCTTCGTGAACGCGGCACTTCCAGAATTTTATTGAATATTTCCGTAAAATGATTAAAATATCCGGAACTGCAGCATCCTATGTATTTAATTATCGAATTAACGGATTTCACTTTGACAATGTACGAACTTGAAAAATTGCAAATCCGGAAGTGTAGCGTTCGAGGATAAAGAAAAAAAAAAGCATTGTCTGTCATCCACACAATGAAAAAAAAAAAAAAACGTCGCCTGCACCGAAGAGATGTTGTACATGCTAATTACAATATTTTAGGCTTTTTTTAGAAAGCTCAGAAATGCCAGGATTCTCTGTAACATCATTTCCAACAGAACATAACCTTAAAAGTGATATCACGTAAAGGTACTTTTGAAGAACACGAATTCCCCAAAAGTACCTTTGCGGGGATTGAAGAATGATCCGGAATCCGGCTTTTTATTCGTTTCTGATTGGGATAATTTCAAAGAATTTTGAGTATTTTTTAATCACCAATCAAGTAAAATCGGTTGTAAAAAATATTTACCCAAATACTAGAAGGGTCACCCGATTCCGTTTCACATTTAACATTTTATAGAATGGGGTTGCAGCGGGATTACTGTTGATAACAATTTAATGTCAACTTTGTCTTCAAAAAAATTAGGTCTTTTTAAAATGGCTCAGAAAGGCCAGCCTAGTCTGTAACATCATTTCCAGTAGAACATACCTATATGACCTCAAGAATTGTAAAACTGATACTTGGCTTCCGGCTTAATGTGAGTCATAAGCAAAAAAAATCAGTTGTTTGCAAACATTTTTTTAATAGAGAATGAAATTCAGGTTTAAGGCAAAAATGATTGAGGGAAAATTGATTGTATTTTGCATTAACATAATGTGGCGGAATATTTAACAAACATGCTGTATATTTTTGCTGTAGTAATTTGTAAATAACCATAATATTTTTTATTGCAAGCCATTGCAAGGACGGCGATGTTGAACACCTGATCGGTTCTTGACCCTAATTTCGAGAGAATGAACTATTTATAGATTTAGAATCGAAATGTAATGTATCCTTTGTTTAAAATGTGGGGCCTAATTAGGTGCTGTAAGGAGGAGTAAGTCGGGCAAGATTTTTAGGAACGATCTTGTACTCTGATGAAATAAATGTTAATTTTTTAGGTTTTGAGCAGTATTTCTAACAAGCAGTTGATTGTTTACTGAAAATAAAATATGCATTTTGTTTTATTTAAATAATAATAATTAAAACGTATCGGTGTGTTATTTTATATAAAGTACAGTAAGGTGTTGAAATGCACATTCAGACTGGTACTGTTGAGAAAAAAGAACCCCTGGACTCCTTTGGACGTAAACTGCACCCATTAACCGTGGATTAAATTCCATAAATTGTAAACAAACAATTTGTGAATAAAATCTTCAGACACATCAATTTCTATTTTCACGTGATGAACAATGACAGAGTCTGTTGGCAATAAAACAATTGAAAAGCACTTGTGGTTTTTTGTCTCGTAATTGGCAATGACCAAATTTTTTAACTTGAGATGACATCAAAAAGATTTTTGGTTATGCCGGTTATGTTTATGCTATTCCAATCAGATTCCCATTCGTTCATTCAATTTTAAGAATGGGGCTGCAGCGGGATTCATGCTGATAATAATTTATTGTCAACTATGTCCTCAAGATAATTAGGTCTATATAAAAAGGGTCAGAAAGGGCAACATACTCTGTAACATAATTTCCAATACAACATAACCTCAAATTTGATATCACGTAAAGGTAGGTACATTCGAAGAACACGAATTTCCCAAAAGTACCTTTGCGAGAACTGAAGAATGGTTTATCCGTTTGTGATTGCGATAATTTCAAGGAAATTTGAGTATTTTTTAATCACCAATCAAGTAAAATCGGTTGTAAAAATATTTCGCCAAATACTAGAGGGGTCACACGATTCCGTTTCATATTTTACATTTTTACGAATGGGGTTGCAGCGGGATTCCTATTGATAATAATTTAATGACAACTTTGTCTTCAAAATAATTAGGTCTTTTTAAAAAGGCTCAGAAAGGCCAGCATTGTCTGTAACATCAATTCCAATAGAACATAACCTTAAAATTGATATCACGTAAAGGTACTTTTGAGGAACACGAATTCCCTAAAAGTACCTTTGCGGGAATTGAAGAATGATTCGGAATCCGGCTTGTTTATTCGTTTGTGACTGGGATAATTTTAAGGGATTTTGAGTATTTTTTAAACACCAATCAAATAAAATCGGTTATAAAAATATTTCGCCAAAAACTAGAGGGGTCATCCGATTCCGTTTCATATTTTACATATTTACGAATGGGGTTGCAGCGGGATTCCTATTGATAATAATTTAATGACAACTTTGTCTTCAAAATAATTAGGTCTTTTTAAAAAGGCTCAGAAGGGCCAGGATAATCTGTAACATCATTTCCAATTGAACATACTCCTAAAATGCATATCACGTAAAGGTACTTTTGAGGAACACAAATTCCCCAAAAGTACCTTTGCGGGAATTGGAGAATGATTCGGAATCCGGCTTTTTTATTTATTTGTGTTTGGGATAATTTCAAGGAATTTTGAGTATTTTTTAATCACCAATCAAGTAAAATCGGTTATAAAAATATTTCGCCAAAAACTAGAGGGGTCATCCGATCCTGTTTCATATTTCACATATTTACGAATGGGGTTGCAGCGGGATTCCTATTGATAATAATTTAATGACAACTTTGTCTTCAAAATAGTTAGGTCTTTTTAAAAAGGCTCAGAAGGGCCAGGATAATCTGTAACATCATTTCCAATTGAACATACTCCTAAACCGCATATCACGTAAAGGTACTTTTGAGGAACACGAATTCCCCAAAAGTACCTTTGCGGGAATTGGAGAATGATTCGGAATCCGGCTTTTTTATTTATTTGTGTTTGGGATAATTTCAAGGAATTTTGAGTATTTTTTAATCACCAATCAAGTAAAATCGGTTGTAAAAATATTTCGCCAAATACTAGAGGGGTCATCCGATTCCGTTTCATATTTCACATATTTACGAATGGGGTTGCAGTGGGATTCCTATTGATAATAATTTAAAGACAACTTTGTCTTCATAATAATTAGGTCTTTTTAAAAAGGCTTAGAAAGGCCAGGATAATCTGTAACATCATTTCCAATTAAACATGTTCCTAAAACGGATATCACGTAAAGGTACTTTTGAGGAACACGAATTCCCCAAAAGTACCTTTGCGGGAATTGGAGAATGATTCGGAATCCGGCTTTTTTATTTATTTGTGCTTGGGATAATTTCAAGGAATTTTGAGTATTTTTTAATCACCAATCAAGTAAAATCGGTTATAAAAATATTTCCACAAATACTAGATGGGTCACCCGATTCCGTTTCATATTTTACATTTTTACGAGTGGGGTTGCAGCGGGATTCCTATTGGTAATAATTTAATGACAAATTTGTCTTCAAAATAATTAGGTCTTTTTAAAAAGGCTCTGAAAGGCCAGCATAGTCTGTAACATCATTTCCAATTGAACATACCCCTAAAACGCATATCACGTAAAGGTACTTTTGAGGAACACAAATTCCCCAAAAGTACCTTTGCGGGAATTGGACAATGATTCGGAATCCGGCTTTTTTATTTATTTGTGTTTGGGATAATTTCAAGGAATTTTGAGTATTTTTTAATCACCAATCAAGTAAAATCGGTTGTAAAAATATTTCGCCAAATACTAGAGGGATCACCCGATTCCGTCTCATATTTTACATTTTTAAGAGTGGGGTTGCAGCAGGATTCCTGTTGATAACAATTCAATGTTAACTTTGACTTCAAAATAATTAGGTCTTTTTAAAAAGGTTCAGAAAGGCCAGCATAGTCTGTAACATCATTTCCAATAGAACATAACCTTAAAATTGATATCACGTAAATGTACTTTTGAGGAACACGAATTCCCCAAAAGTACCTTTGCGGGAATTGAAGAATGATTCGGAATCCGGCTTTTTTATTTATTTGTGTTTGGGATAATTTCAAGGAATTTTGAGTATTTTTTAATCACCAATCAAGTAAAATCGGTTATAAAAATATTTCGCCAAAAACTAGAGGGGTCATCCGATTCCGTTTCATATTTCACATATTTACGAATGGGGTTGCAGTGGGATTCCTATTGATAATAATTTAATGACAACTTTGTCTTCATAATAATTAGGTCTTTTTAAAAAGGCTTAGAAAGGCCAGGATAATCTGTAACATCATTTCCAATTAAACATGTTCCTAAAACGGATATCACGTAAAGGTACTTCAATGTTAACTTTGACTTCAAAATAATTAGGTCTTTTTAAAAAGGTTCAGAAAGGCCAGCATAGTCTGTAACATCATTTCCAATTGAACATACTCCTAAAACGCATATCACGTAAAGGTACTTTTGAGGAACACAAATTCCCCAAAAGTACCTTTGCGGGAATTGGAGAATGATTCGGAATCTGGCTTTTTTATTTATTTGTGTTTGGGATATTTCAAGGAATTTTGAGTATTTTTTAATCACCAGTCAAGTAAAATCGGTTGTAAAAATATTTCGCCAAATACTAGAGAGGTCACCCGATTCCGTCTCATATTTTACATATTTACGAATGGGGTTGCAGTGGGATTCCTATTGATAATAATTTAATGACAACTTTGACTTCAAAATAATTAGGTCTTTATAAAGAGGCTTAGAAAGGCCAGGATAATCTGTAACATCATTTCCAATAGAACATAACCTTAAAATTGATATCACGTAAAGGTACTTTTGAGGAACCCGAATTCCCCAAAAGTACCTTTGCGGGAATTGAAGAATGATTCGGAATCCGGCTTGTTTATTTGTTTGTGATTGGGATAATTTCAAGGAATTTTGAGTATTTTTTAATCATCAATCAAGTAAAATCAGTTGTAAAAATATTTCGCCAAATACTAGAGGGGTCACCCGATTTCGTTTCATATTTTACATTTTTAGGAGTGGGGTTGCAGCAGGATTCCTGTTGATAACAATTCACTTTTAACTTTGACTTCAAAATAATTAGGTCTTTTTAAAAAGGTTCAGAAAAGCCAGCATAGTCTGTTACACAATTTCCAATAGAACATAACCTTAAAATTGATATCACGTAAAGGTACTTTTGAGGAACACGAATTCCCCAAAAGTACCTTTGCGCGAATTGGAGAATGATTCGGAATCCGGCTTTTTTATTTATTTGTGTTTGGGATAATTTCAAGGAATTTTGAGTATTTTTTAATCACCAATCAAGTAAAATCGGTTATAAAAATATTTCGCCAAAAACTAGAAGGGTCATCCGATTCCGTTTCATATTTTACATATTTACGAATGGGGTTGCAGCGGGATTCCTATTGATAATAATTTAATGACAACTTTGTCTTGAAAATGATTAGGTCTTTTTAAAAAGGCTCAGAGAGGCCAGCATTGTCTGTAACATCATTTCCAATAGAACATAACCTTAAAATTGATATCACGTAAATGTACTTTTGAGGAACACGAATTCCCCAAAAGTACCTTTGCGGGAATTGAAGAATGATTCGGAATCCGGCTTTTTTATTTATTTGTGTTTGGGATAATTTCAAGGAATTTTGAGTATTTTTTAATCACCAATCAAGTAAAATCGGTTGTAAAAATATTTCGCCAAATACTAGAGGGATCACCCGATTCCGTCTCATATTTTACATTTTTAAGAGTGGGGTTGCAGCAGGATTCCTGTTGATAACAATTCAATGTTAACTTTGACTTCAAAATAATTAGGTCTTTTTAAAAAGGTTCAGAAAGGCCAGCATAGTCTGTAACATCATTTCCAATTGAACATACTCCTAAAACGCATATCACGTAAAGGTACTTTTGAGGAACACGAATTCCCCAAAAGTACCTTTGCGGGAACTGAAGAATGATTCGGAATCCGGCTTGTTTATTTGTTTGTGATTGGGATAATTTCAAGGAATTTTGAGTATTTTTTAATCATCAATCAAGTAAAATCAGTTGTAAAAATATTTCGCCAAATACTAGAGGGGTCACCCGATTCCGTTTCGTATTTTACATTTTTAGGAGTGGGGTTGCAGCAGGATTCCTGTTGATAACAATTCAATTTTAATTTGACTTCAAAATAATTAGGTCATTTTAAAAAGGTTCAGAAAGGCCAGCATAGTCTGTTACACAATTTCCAATAGAACATAACCTTAAAATTGATATCACGTAAAGGTACTTTTGAGGAACACGAATTCCCCAAAAGTACCTTTGCGGGAATTGGAGAATGATTCGTAATCCGGCTTTTTTATTTATTTGTGCTTGGGATAATTTCAAGGAATTTTGAGTATTTTTTAATCACCAATCAAGTAAAATCGGTTATAAAAATATTTCGCCAAAAACTAGAGGGGTCATCCGATTCTGTTTCATATTTCACATATTTACGAATGGGGTTGCAGTGGGATTCCTATTGATAATAATTTAATGACAACTTTGTCTTCATAATAATTAGGTCTTTTTAAAAAGGCTTAGAAAGGCCAGGATAATCTGTAACATCATTTCCAATTAAACATGTTCCTAAAACGGATATCACGTAAAGGTACTTTTGAGGAACACGAATTCCCCAAAAGTAACTTTGCGGGAATTGGAGAATGATTCGGAATCCGGCTTTTTTATTTATTTGTGTTTGGGATAATTTCAAGGAATCTTGAGTATTTTTTAATCACCAATCAAGTAAAATCGGTTGTAAAAATATTTCGCCAAATAATAGAGGGGTCACCCGATTCCGTCTCATATTTTCATTTTTAAGAGTGGGATTGCAGCAGGATTCCTGTTGATAACAATTTAATGTTAACTTTGACTTCAAAATAATTAGGTCTTTTTAAAAAGGTTCAGAAAGGCCAGCATAGTCTGTTACACAATTTCCAATAGAACATAACCTTAAAATTGATATCACGTAAAGGTACTTTTGAGGAACACGAATTCCCCAAAAGTACCTTTGCGCGAATTGGAGAATGATTCGAAATCCGGCTTTTTTATTTATTTGTGTTTGGGATAATTTCAAGGAATTTTGAGTATTTTTTAATTACCAATCAAGTAAAATCGGTTGTAAAAATATTTCGCCAAAAACTAGAAGGGTCATCCGATTCCGTTTCATATTTTACATATTTACGAATGGGGTTGCAGCGGGATTCCTATTGATAATAATTTAATGACAACTTTGTCTTCAAAATAATTAGGTCTTTTTAAAAAGGCTCAGAAAGGCCAGCATTGTCTGTAACATCATTTCCAATAGAACATAACCTTAAAATTGATATCACGTTAAGGTAATTTTGAGGAAGACGAATTCCCCAAAAGTACCTTTGCGGGATTTGAAGAATGATTCGGAATCCGGCTTGTTTATTTGTTTGTGATTGGGATAATTTCAAGAAATTTTGAGTATTTTTTAATTATCAATCAAGTAAAAACAGTTGTAAAAATATTTCGCCAAATACTAGAGGGGTCACCCGATTCCGTTTCATATTTTACATTTTTAGGAGTGGGGTTGCAGCAGGATTCCTGTTGATAACAATTGAATGTTAACTTTGACTTCAAAATAATTAGGTCTTTTTAAAAAGGTTCAGAAAGGCCAGCATAGTCTGTTACACAATTTCCAATAGAACATAACCTTAAAATTGATATCACGTAAAGGTTCTTTTGAAGAACACGAATTCCCCAAAGGTACCTTTGCGGGAATTGAAAAATGATTCGGAATCTGGCTTTTTTATTTGTTTGTGATTGGGACAATTTCAAGGAATTTTGAGTATTTTTTAATAACCAATCAAGTAAAATCGGTTGTAAAAAATATTTCGCCAAATTGTACTAGAAGGGTCACCCGTTTCCGTTTCATATTTAACATTTTTAAGAATGGGGTTGCAGCGGGATTCCTGTGGATAGCAATTTAATGTCAGCTTTGTCTCCAAAATAATTAGATCTTTTTAAAAATCTCAGATAGGCCAGCGTAGTCTGTAACATCATTTCCAATAGAATATAACCTTAAAATTGATATCACGTAGGTGTACTTTTGAAGAACACGAATTCCCCAAAAGTATCTTTTTTTAAAGTGAATTCACAAAGAGGAATATTTTTTTATAAAGTTGGCCGAAATGTAATGCGGTATAGGCAGAGAATTGCCTGACGTATTTTTAATTAATTCAGAGGCTAATTGATACTGCTGATTTTTTTCTTGAAGTTAAGACTGCATAAGCTAGGCAACTATTTTCGCTTAAACTTAAGTTCTTCGAAAGTCCCAATAGAGTATAAAAAGTTCTGAAATTTTAGGCAACCAATTTTGCTGCGAAACTCCTCGAAAGTCCTGAAGGTTCCCCAAAATTCCTTCAAACGTCTAGCTTTGCTACAAACCAAAAAAAACACCCCATAAGTATCTTTGCATACTTTTTTTGCAAAAATTGTCTTTTCTTTACTTTTCTTTATAAAAATGGCTTCAGGTAAAAATTAGATGAATTTTAGTGAAATCCTCACCTTCGTACGACAACGAATAAAAAAGCTCCCCGAAAGTCCCTTTCTACATACATATATATATATATTTATCTATCTATCTCTCTATCTCTTTTTTTATTATTACTCATTTTTTTATTCTGTAAATTTTATTATCTCCTTGATAAACTCTTCTTCTCCTTTTTCCTCCTCCTCCTCCTCCTCCTCCTCCTCCTGGTCCTTGGCTTCTCCTCTCTCTCTCTGGTCCTCTCCATCCTCTGGTCCTCTCCTCCACATCCTCTGGTCCCCTCCATCCTCTGGTCCTCTCCATCCTCTGGTCCTCTCCATCCTCTGGTCGGCGGTCGGTCGGGTCGGTTGGGTCGGTCGGGTCGGTCGGGTCGGTCGGGTCGGTCGGGTCGGTCGGTCACCATGTTTATTTTTATCGTTCGACTATTGCAGAACACTGCAATCTGTCTGTCTGTTAACATACCAAGCTCTCTTTCACATTCATTTCGTTCGGTTCCGGGCCGTTTCCAAAATAATATTAGACGTGCCCTTACGAACGATCAATTCATTTCGACACCTCTGCTAATTTTGTTTCTTAAGAGACGTGCTGCTCTCTCCTTCATAAGTGCATCGATTAGTGCAAAACACCGCCTGACCACTTTCGACAATCCCAGCTCTCTTTGCCATTCAATTATTAATTTCGTTCGGTTCCGGGCCGTTTCCAAAATAATATTAGACGTGCCCTTACGAACGATCAATTCATTTCGACACCTCTGCTAATTTTGTTTCTTAAGAGACGTGCTGCTCTCCTTCATAAGTGCATCGAGTAGTGCAAAACACCGCCTGACCACTTTCGACAATCCCAGCTCGCTTTGCCATTCAATTATTAATTTCGTTCGGTACCGGGTCGTTTCCAAAATAATATTAGACGTGCCCTTACGAACGATCAATTCATTTCGACACCTCTGCTAATTTTGTTTCTTAAGAGACGTGCTGCTCTCCTTCATAAGTGCATCGAGTAGTGCAAAACACCGCCTGACCACTTTCGACAATCCCAGCTCGCTTTGCCATTCAATTATTAATTTCGTTCGGTACCGGGTCGTTTCCAAAATAATATTAGACGTGCCCTTACGAACGATGAATTCATTTCGACACCTCTGCTAATTTTGTTTCTTAAGAGACGTGCTGCTCTCCTTCATAAGTGCATCGAGTAGTGCAAAACACCGCCTGACCACTTTCGACAATCCCAGCTCGCTTTGCCATTCAATTATTAATTTCGTTCGGTACCGGGTCGTTTCCAAAATAATATTAGACGTGCCCTTACGAACGATCAATTCATTTCGACACCTCTGCTAATTTTGTTTCTTAAGAGACGTGCTGCTCTCCTTCATAAGTGCATCGAGTAGTGCAAAACACCGCCTGACCACTTTCGACAATCCCAGCTCGCTTTGCCATTCAATTATTAATTTCGTTCGGTACCGGGTCGTTTCCAAAATAATATTAGACGTGCCCTTACGAACGATCAATTCATTTCGACACCTCTGCTAATTTTGTTTCTTAAGAGACGTGCTGCTCTCCTTCATAAGTGCATCGAGTAGTGCAAAACACCGCCTGACCACTTTCGACAATCCCAGCTCGCTTTGCCATTCAATTATTAATTTCGTTCGGTACCGGGTCGTTTCCAAAATAATATTAGACGTGCCCTTACGAACGATGCATTATTTTATCACCTCTGTTTTTCTCTTATTTAATTTGCCTTATTTGATCCTTCATTATGTTCAGATCCATTTGTCTTTCTAATCCTTTTTAATTTCTCACTATGCGAATACAATGCCCCTTGTATATACGGATTTGGTCACGCTAGCGGCATGACGATACGGATCGAAAGCGGACAGCCGAAAGCCGGACCCCGACGCGGCGCTGCCCGGCTATGCTGTATTCAGGTACTTTCGAGTGCGAAATCGAAACGTCCCCATCGCCTTTACTCCGGCCGTGAAAATAATTTTTCGATTTTTTCAACGGGGATCTGCCGCGTTTTTCGTTCCGCCGCTGTCCGTGATGAAAAATTTTTTTTTTTCAAATTTTTGAATTTCCAACGCTGCACTTCCGGATTTTACTTTGATGAAAAAAAAATTTTTGATGCTGTACTTCCGGATTTTTTACGATAAATCGGTAACGTTTTTGTTTCAAAATATCCGGAACTGCAGCCTTCGAATATTTCCTTTTCGGAAAAATCCAGAAGTACAGCCTTCGGAGGTGTTTTGGTGCAGATTTTTTTTATAAAATTTTTACTTCATCTTTCAGTTCACATGTGGAACCTGAAAAATCGAAAAGCCGGAAGTGCAGCGTTCGAATGTTTTTTTTTACGAAAAATCTAGCTGAGTGATTATTGAAACAAAGCATTGGGATGGCCCAGGAGGATGTTGAAGCTATTCGATGTTTGTCCGGTAGCTCTGAATAACGACGTGAAGAAATTCAAGCAAGCGCGGGTAAACGGCGGGAGTAGCCGTGACTCTCTTATTAGCACGGGTAAACGTGGGTCCTGAAATATCGAAAAGCCGGAAGTGCAGCGTTCAGATGTTTTTTTTTTTTGACGAAAAATCTAGCTGTCTATCTGATTATTGCAACAAGGCATTGCGATGGCCCAAGAGCTCTGAATAACGACGTGAAGAAATTCAAGCAAGCGCGGGTAAACGGCGGGAGTAGCCGTGACTCTCTTATTAGCACGGGTAAACGTGGGTCCTGAAATATCGAAAAGCCGGAAGTGCAGCGTTCAGATGTTTTTTTTTTTGACGAAAAATCTAGCTGTCTATCTGATTATTGCAACAAGGCATTGCGATGGCCCAAGAGCTCTGAATAACGACGTGAAGAAATTCAAGCAAGCGCGGGTAAACGGCGGGAGTAGCCGTGACTCTCTTATTAGCACGGGTAAACGTGGGTCCTGAAATATCGAAAAGCCGGAAGTGCAGCGTTCAGATGTTTTTTTTTTTTGACGAAAAATCTAGCTGTCTATCTGATTATTGCAACAAGGCATTGCGATGGCCCAAGAGCTCTGAATAACGACGTGAAGAAATTCAAGCAAGCGCGGGTAAACGGCGGGAGTAGCCGTGACTCTCTTATTAGCACGGGTAAACGTGGGACCTGAAATATCGAAAAGCCGGAAGTGCAGCGTTCAAATGTTTTTTTTTTGACGAAAAATCTAGCTGTCTATTCGATCATTGCAATAAGGCATTGGGCTTGAATGAATTTTTCCGGAAGTACAGCATCCCATTTTATTTCCAAATTTTCGGATTTATTTCCGTTTTGCCGTCGATGTGCAGACTAGAAAAATCGCAAATCCGGAAGTGCAGCGTTCGAGGATATAGAAAAAAAATCCACGCGGCAATGAGAATAAAAAAAATTAAAAAAAAAATTAAAAATCGCCCACCACCGATGAGATGTTGTTTCGACATACTAATAACAACATGCTATTGCAAATTTGTGTATCTGATTGTCGCATCCCTCGAGGGGGTCGTCCGTGTTTCATACCTCTCAGCACAGGAGGGACTGCTGCTTGACGGTAATTAAGTTTGCAAAATATGATTTTGCTGTTTCCAATTGGTCCGTGTTTCTTTGACTTTTCAATCAAACGTTTGAGTTTGATTAGTCGTCTTGGGCTGTTTGCAAAATTTTTGACTTTGCAATTAAAGCACTGTCAGGGCTCCCTCTTTTGTGGTTTTTGCTTATGGTATTTATGTATAAAACGATACAACGTAGTAACCTATTTCTGTATGTTTGCTTGACTTGTTTTAAGCCTTGTTTTTGGTGTGCACGTATAATACACGTCGTTGTAACCATTTTTGTTCTCTGCTTTGCTTTCGGTATGGATGTATTACTGAATACTTCGTAGTAACCATTTTCAGTTTGTCTGCACGTTTTGCTTTTGGTACGTATGTCAATACAATACTTCGTAGTAACCATTTTCTGTTCGTTCATTTTTCTATTAGTTTATATTGACCACTCCTTTTCCCTTCCGTGGCAAGTTATGATAATAACTGTAGGGGAAAGAGTTAAGAATATTTATTAAGAAAATCGAGTACATCTAGCCTACAAGAGACTATCCCAAGTTTTAGTACTTTATTCATCATACATTGTATTATTATATTATCGTCATTTATTTGAGCATCCCATCGAAGTGGGTGTTCGGAGGCGCTCGATCAATCACTGGTTTCCCTTCCGTGGCAAGTTATGATAATAACTGTAGGGGAAAGAGTTAAGAATATTTATTAAGAAAAGCGGGTACGTCTAGCCTACAAGACGATCCCAAATTTTAGTACTTTATTCATCATACATTGTATTATTATATTATCGTCATTTATTTGAGCATCCCAACGAAGTGGGTGTTCGGAGGCGCTCGATCACTCGTAGTGGTGGATAAAATTAACCACCGACCAAACTAGACTGTCGAAAATTCGTTTGTCGCAGAAAATTAAATTTTTACGACGCACGAAGACAACAATCTTGGATTCGGTTGCGTTCGAAAAGGGAAGCGTCGTCGTAACAACAACAACAACCCTAGAGTGAATTCAAATAAACTTAACTCAATCAAGTTTTAGTACTTTATTCATCATACATTGTATTATTATATTATCGTCAATTATTTGAGCATCCCAACGAAGTGGGTGTTCGGAGGCGCTCGATCACTCGTAGTGGTGGATAAAATTAACCACCGACCAAACTAGACTGCCGAAAATTCGTTTGTCGCAGAAAATTAAATTTTTACGACGCACGAAGACACAATCTTAGGTTCGGTTGCGTTCGAAAAGGGAAGCGTCGTCGGAACAACAACAACCCTAGAGTGAATTCAAATAAACTTAACTCAATCAAGTTTTAGTACTTTATTCATCATATTAACGTCATGTATTTGAGCATCCCATGGAAATGGGGGTTCGGAGGCGCTCGATCATTCGTTTCCCCTTCCGTGGTAAGTTATGATAATAACTGTAGGGAAAAGAGTTAAGAATATTTATTAAGAAAAACGGGTATCGTCTAGCCTACAAGACGATCCCAAATTTTAGTACTTTATTCATCATGCATTGTATTATCATATTTATCGTTATTTATTTGAGCATCCCATCAAAGTGGGTGTTCGGAGGCGCTCGATCACTCGTAGTGGTGGATAAAATTAACCACCGACCAAACTAGACTGTCGAAAATTCGTTTGTCGCAGAAAATTCAATTTTTACGACGCACGAAGACAACAATCTTAGGTTCGGTTGCGTTCGAAAAGGGAAGCGTCGTCGTCGTAACAACAACAACAACAACCCTAGAGTGAATTTATTCATCATACATCGTTTCCCCTTCCGTGGTAAGTTATGATTACTAACTGTAGAGGAAAGATTTAAAAATATTTCTTAAGAAAAGCGGGTATATCGTCTAGCCTACAAGACGATCCCAAATTTTAGTACTTTATTCATCATGCATTGTATTATCATATTTATCGTTATTTATTTGAGCATCCCATCGAAGTGGGTGTTCGGAGGCGCTCGATCACTCGTAGTGGTGGATAAAATTAACCACCGACCAAACTAGACTGTCGAAAATTCGTTTGTCGCAGAAAATTCAATTTTTACGACGCACGAAGACAACAATCTTAGGTTCGGTTGCGTTCGAAAAGGGAAGCGTCGTCGTCGTAACAACAACAACAACAACCCTAGAGTGAATTTATTCATCATACATCGTTTCCCCTTCCGTGGTAAGTTATGATTACTAACTGTAGAGGAAAGATTTAAAAATATTTCTTAAGAAAAGCGGGTATATCGTCTAGCCTACAAGACGATCCCAAATTTTAGTACTTTATTCATCATAAATTGTATTATCATATTTATCGTTATTTATTTGAGCATCCCATCGAAGTGGGTGTTCGGAGGCGCTCGATCACTCGTAGTGGTGGATAAAATTAACCACCGACCAAACTAGACTGTCGAAAATTCGTTTGTCGCAGAAAATTAAATTTTTACGACGCACAAAGACAACAATCTTAGGTTCGGTTGCGTTCGAAAAGGGAAGCGTCGTCGTCGTAACAACAACAACAACAACCCTAGAGTGAATTTATTCATCATACATCGTTTCCCCTTCCGTGGCAAGTTATGATTACTAACTGTAGAGGAAAGATTTAAAATTATTTCTTAAGAAAAGCGGGTATATCGTCTAGCCTACAAGACGATCCCAAATCTTAGTACTTTATTCATCATAAATTGTATTATCATATTTATCGTTATTTATTTGAGCATCCCATCGAAGTGGGTGTTCGGAGGCGCTCGATCACTCGTAGTGGTGGATAAAATTAACCACCGACCAAACTAGACTGTCGAAAATTCGTTTGTCGCAGAAAATTAAATTTTTACGACGCACAAAGACAACAATCTTAGGTTCGGTTGCGTTCGAAAAGGGAAGCGTCGTCGTCGTAACAACAACAACAACAACCCTAGAGTGAATTTATTCATCATACATCGTTTCCCCTTCCGTGGCAAGTTATGATTACTAACTGTAGAGGAAAGATTTAAAATTATTTCTTAAGAAAAGCG
>NC_091056.1:3698626-3733626 GCF_963966145.1 Tenebrio molitor | reverse complement strand
ACGTTGCGTGTGCGTGCGCGCGTTCTAAAATCTCAATGTGGTGTAACGTACGCGGGGCGATCACGTTCGTGCGGGACGATCGATCGCAGAACAGTTCGTACTTACGCCCGAACTACCAAACCGTCTCGATCCGTATATATCCTCACGTTGGAAACGGGGACGAGACATCGATAATTGTCGGAACTGCACAAACCCAGAACTGGACCGTCGCCGTCGCACAACCACCAGAGCCGGTAATATGTTACGACGCACGATCATGTAATGTACGGGACGATCACATTTGTACGGGACGCTCGATCGCAGAACAGTTCGTACTTACGCCCGAACTACCAAACCGTCTCGATCCGTATATATCCTCACGTTGGAAACGGGGACGAGACATCGATAATTGTCGGAACTGCACAAACCCAGAACTGGACCGTCGCCCTCGCACGACCACCAGCCGTATCAGAACAAGGAACGCATATCATTGCGACAACACAACTACGACAACAACAAATCTACACCGCATCAACATCGGTTTTCGCCTAGGGCTTAGGATCGACTGACTCGTGTGCAACGGCTGTTCACACGAAACCCTTCTCCACGTCAGTCCTCCAGGGCCTCGCTGGAGTATTTGCTACTACCACCAAGATCTGCGCCGACGGCGGATCCAGACGGCCTCACGGCCAGTCCTTCTGCGCTCACCGCCGCGACCCTCCTACTCGTCAGGGCTTCATGGCCGACGAGACGAAGTCCCGTCAGACCGCACATGCCGCTGACGGCAGAGTATAAGCACGACGCTTCAGCGCCATCCATTTTCAGGGCTAGTAACTTCGGCAGGTGAGTTGTTACACACTCCTTGGCGGATTCCGACTTCCATGGCCACCGTCCTGATGTCTTAAGTTACCAACGCCTTTCATGGTATCCCATAAGCGTCGATTTAGGCGCTTTAACTCTGCGTTTGGTTCATCCCACAGCGCCAGTTCTGCTTACCAAAAATGGCCCACTTGGCACTCTGATTCGATTCTCGCGGCTTCACGAAGAATTCGAGCAAGCCGGAGATCTCACCCATTTAAAGTTTGAGAATAGGTTGAGGCCGTTTCGACCCCAATGCCTCTAATCATTCGCTTTACCGGATGAAACTCGTATAATACGAGAGCCAGCTATCCTGAGGGAAACTTCGGAGGGAACCAGCTACTAGATGGTTCGATTAGTCTTTCGCCCCTATACCCAGTTCCGACGATCGATTTGCACGTCAGAATCGCTACGGACCTCCATCAGGGTTTCCCCTGACTTCGTCCTGACCAGGCATAGTTCACCATCTTTCGGGTCCCAGCGTGTACGCTCTTGGTGCGCCTCTTCTCGCAATGAGAACGAGACGCCCCGGGAGTGCGAGGCGGTCCACAGAGGACCACCCATCCTCCCTGAGTCCGCGCTAGGCGGACTTTCACTTTCATTACGCCTTTAGGTTTAATCATGTCCCAATGACTTGCGTGCATGCTAGACTCCTTGGTCCGTGTTTCAAGACGGGTCCTGAAAGTACCCAAAGCTATAGCGTCGCCGATCGGCGTTTCAACGAGGTCTGTTCGAGAACACCGCAGCCAGCAGCCGTCCGGGGACGGGACCGGCACCAGGTCCGATCGACCGTCGCGACGAACGCGCTTGCCGCGGGTCGAACGCTAACTGAGTAGCGGCCTCGCGCCACATGCTTACCGTCGAGCGTGCCGACCGGGAAACACCGCGGGTTCGTCCGGTACGGCGAACCGTCCGGACGGGCTCCACCGCGGGCCTTAGATCGGCGCCCAACGGATCGCGACGTCCTACAGGGGGAGAAGTGCACGCGTTCGACAGCAGTTCGGAGAACAGAAGGTGCGGACGACGCGCACGCCGTCCGTCACGCGACCGTCCAGCGCCACCGCCGAGACACGCTGAATCTCCCCTTTCGACCTTTCGGGTTTCTCAGGTTTACCCCTGAACGGTTTCACGTACTATTGAACTCTCTCTTCAAAGTTCTTTTCAACTTTCCCTCACGGTACTTGTTCGCTATCGGTCTCGTGGTCATATTTAGCCTTAGATGGAGTTTACCACCCACTTAGGGCTGCACTCTCAAGCAACCCGACTCTGAGGAGAGATCCTCCCGCTACCGGCGACGGTCGCTACGGGCCTGGCACCCTCTATGGGCTGTGGCCCCGTTCAAGATGGACTTGGACGCGTCGCACGGTCTCGGGATGACGGACCCTCCCTAACACCACATTTCCCGGCGTCCGGTTTCGGCCGCGGGATTCAGTGCTGGGCTCTTCCCTGTTCGCTCGCCGCTACTGAGGGAATCCTAGTTAGTTTCTTTTCCTCCGCTTAGTAATATGCTTAAATTCAGCGGGTAGTCTCACCTGCTCTGAGGTCGCATTTTTGAAAAATATCTCAAAAATTTATGGCACGCAACGACGATCGTCGCACTCATCCGAAGGACGGCCTCCGACTCTCCCCGAACATCGATCTGACGTCGTCGCGAGATCTATCACTCGTCTCGGACACGACGATCGCACCGTTCAGAGATCGGGCATCGTGGCCGCCGCTGTACGGCGCGTGCTTTACGTCGAAGGGCCGCCGGAAGACCGGAGGACTACTAAGCGCTCCACGACGCTATTTCGTCCTGACCGATCGGCCGCTATCGCGTCTCGGGATGTCGTGCTCGAGAAATTTCCCGCACGTCGCACATCCAACACGCTCCGACGTCTCCGTGCACACGACATTACTCGCGAACGTAACGGAGACCGAGCAGTCTTTGAAATTGACACGACCCTCAGCCAGGAGTGGTCCGGGAACAGAATATCCGAGGACCGCAATGTGCGTTCGAAATGTCGATGTTCATGTGTCCTGCAGTTCACAAGTTGACGCGCAATTAGCTGCGTTCTTCATCGACCCACGAGCCAAGTGATCCACCGTTCAGGGTAATCTTTTAATTTATCGGACATCACGAGACGGTCGTTCCGTTAGGATAGGGAACATCCTGGAACGCGCCACGCCTCGGCGTGATGTCGTCAAGCTAGGTTTCAATTATTTTATCTCGCTTTCGAAACCGGCGGGAGACGCGCGAACCGGTCTGTTCGCCGTGGTGTTCTTCTCCTCTGACATCGCATCTCACCGTCTACCCTCGAGATCTCGCCCGTAAAATGAGGGAGAGAGGATAACGTCAGGTGTGATCGATCGATAAAGAATACTAAACACGACGGTCCTAGACACCACGCATCGAGATCCCGACAGGAGACGCGAATCGGTCGGTTCGTCGTGTTGACTCTGTTTCCCCTCTGAGCGTGTTCTCTCACCGTCTACCCTCGAGATCTCGCCGTTCAAATGGCGAGAGAGGATAACGTCGGGCGATCGACACGGAGAAAACGAGACACACGACTGATACACGACCTCGCATCGAGATCCTGAGGACGCGGTCCTACTTGCGTTTCGTTTGTCGCATACAACATCTTTCGAAAACAACCGATCACGTTTTCGAAACCGGCGGGAGACGCGCTAACCGGTCTGTTCGCCGTGGTGTTCTTCTCCTCTGACATCGCATCTCACCGTCTACCCTCGAGATCTCGCCCGTAAAATGAGCGAGAGAGGATAACGTCAGGTGTGATCGATCGATAAAGAATACTAAACACGACGGTCCTAGACACCACGCATCGAGATCCCGACAGGAGACGCGAATCGGTCGGTTCGTCGTGTTGACTCTGAAAACGAGGCACGACGGGTACACGACCTCGCATCGAGATCCTGAGGACACGGTCCTACTTGCGTTTCGTATAAATTTTCGAAAGGAGCTTTCGAACCGGCGGGAGACGCGCGAACCGGTCTGTTCGCCGTGGTGTTCTTCTCCTCTGACATCGCATCTCACCGTCTACCCTCGAGATCTTGCCCGTAAAATGAGCGAGAGAGGATAACGTCAGGTGTGATCGATCGATAAAGAATACTAAACACGACGGTCCTAGACACCACGCATCGAGATCCCGACAGGAGACGCGAATCGGTCGGTTCGTCGTGTTGACTCTGAAAACGAGGCACGACGGGTACACGACCTCGCATCGAGATCCTGAGGACACGGTCCTACTTGCGTCTAATATGTCGTACGCACAACATTTTTCGAAAAGAGCCGATCGCGATCGTTCCCTTAAAAACGGACATCGTTAAAGACCGAGAGATCCACGACCACGTAAAGTTCAAAAATAGTTCAAATCATGGTACGCGTGAATACATCAGCAGTCTGAAAACAGCGTCCTAGGAACGTCGGTCGACGTTTTTCCAGAATCTGTCGCCGGGGCACTGAACGCCACCCCGTCAGCCGGGCGAAAATCATTTAAAACCCACGAGTGCCGAGGTCGAATCCTGGCGAGGAACGAAACGTCAAACCGCTCATGTGTTCCTCCGGTCCGAACCCGACACCTGCGATCCCCTCCGAAACCTGCGATGACGGACTTTTCGACCGTTGCCATCAACGTGATCTCATCTCCTGATAATAACCGTACGCTTACCATCAACGAACGAAGTCATCAAATAGACGACAACGACGGACGATATCGGAACGAAAAAAATCTACTGGAGACGGTCGACGGACGACAGTTACGATCTCTTGTCATTTCGACCGTTGCCATCAACGTGCGATCATAGCCTGCCTGATCACCGAACACACGATTACCATCAACGAAGTCGCCATCGAGACGGGCGCGGGGACACCCGCCGACGACGATCGACGGACAATATTTTGTGGAACGGTGATACTACGGAAACGATCGACGGACGACAGTTACGATCAATATTTCGTCACCGAGGACGGGGATCTAGGTACCCGAACACCGTCTACTCGAGCGTTTCTCCGAGATGTCGGATAGGCGCAAGAGCCGGCACTGCGGAGCCGTCCGGGCGTTGTATTGCACCGAAACGAACTGCGATCCTGCACACGCACACGAAAAAAATATTTCAATGTGCGCGCATCGTAGTCTAGCGGCGTCAACGAGGGTCTATCCCCCGAGAACGTGCGACAGCACCGCTAAGGGCTGACGTGCCGTCGGCTCCGTCTAGACTTTCAAAAGTTCAAAAATAAGGAACGACACGGATGTCGTCCTTATAATATATATATCAATCATGTCAGACAAATGCTTACAATTTCGTGTTGCCATTCGTGAAAATGGACACTACTCTCGTTAATGATCCTTCCGCAGGTTCACCTACGGAAACCTTGTTACGACTTTTACTTCCTCTAAATGATCAAGTTTGGTCATCTTTCCAGCAACATCGGCGACGCCGAAACGCCACCGCGTACCGGTCCGAAGACCTCACTAAATCATTCAATCGGTAGTAGCGACGGGCGGTGTGTACAAAGGGCAGGGACGTAATCAACGCGAGCTTATGACTCACGTTTACTGGGAATTCCTCGTTCATGGGGAACAATTGCAAGCCCCAATCCCTAGCACGAAGGAGGTTCAGCGGGTTACCCGGGCCGTTCGGCCAGGGAGGACACGTTGATTCCTTCAGTCATCGTCTGGGCCGCTTCCTGTGTCGAATCTTATGTGAGATTATCCAAAAAGCTGTTAACTAAGTAAAGGTGACGTGCGGAATTTAGAAAGGAAATAGACCTAGTGATTGTGTTGTGCAAGTGCAAGTGGTGCGCTTTTCCGGCCGTCCAGGTAGGGGACACGGGGTCCTCTGCCGATAGCGTCAGAAAGTGCACGAAAAATTATCAAAATGCCTGCAAAACCCGCCGCGGCGTCCACCTCCAATCGCCGGAAATCTGTGACCCCGGAAGTCAGCGTAGCTGCTCAGCTAGGAACTCCGGTCCAATTTCCAGATGCTGACATGAACGACTGGCGCGCTGTAATCAAGGTATGTAGCGCAAACCTAGCCGTAGCACGCGACTTTATTATGACGAGTAAGGAGCAGCTCGGGAAGCGTCACTGCACAATGTTGGCCCTTGAGCTTATCCAGAAAGGATTAAACTCCCTGCTGACCAACGAGCGGGAACTCGCGTCTAACTTAAATCCACCCCCGATAGACGAGAGCAGAATCTGCGAAATCGTTAAGAGCGCGGTAGCCTCACAACTTGCCGCATCAGCAGTAGCTCCTACACCTACGTATGGGGCCATTGCAGCGCGGACCCCAACTGCCTCAGCAACAAAACCTACGCAAGCCACGAAACCCGCGCCTCCCAAACACAAAATTACTATCGTCCCCGAGGAAGGCTGTCCTGGAGTACACACTGCAGAAGATACTAAAAGAATTCTTCTGTCCCGCCCTGCCCGCGAATATGGTATACGCGTTGATAAGATTGTTACTATGAAAGACAACGCGGTACTACTTGAGTCACGCTGTGACTCGATTTTAAAGCTGGGAGACTCGCAGGTTCTCAAAGAGCTGAAACTGAAAGCGGTCCCGATTAGAAAGATGTGGCCGAAAATGCAGGTAATGGATGTACCAGCAAACGTTACTCAAGAGCAGCTCCTGGAAGAATTGAGTGGACAAAATCTACCGGACTCAGTTCCAGACCATTTTGTCAGGAAAATCTTTAAACATGGCCGAAGACCTTCAGAAAATTCGCAGTTACGTGCCCCTAACGAATCTGTAAATTACGTAATAGAAGTGCACCCAGCAGCACGCCGGCACTTTCTGCAGACCGGCAGGATATACACGTCATGGCGATCACATCAGATTCGTGATTTTATCACTGTAACAAGATGTTATAACTGTCAACGGTACGGGCACATCGCCAAAAATTGCAACTCTCCCCAGGCCTGCGGTTTTTGTTCCAGCTCTGACCACGAAGCCAGCAAGTGTCCAAATCGCGATAACCCGAGCAACCACAGATGTGTAAATTGCCAACGCAGCGGAGCCAAAGATACAGCCCATCACACCGCCTCCAACATGTGCCCCATATACATACACAGACTTCAGGACATCATCAACTCAACGACATACGAAGTTGATGGATAATAAGCCCAACATCATACAACTTAACCTGAATAAATCACGCACTGCAACAAACAATCTCCTGGCGCACATGTTGGAAAAAAACGTCGCCATGGCGCTCATCCAAGAGCCCTATGTCTGGCGCCACAAAGAGGGTTATAAAATACCCCAATTGCAAGGTCTGAAGGTAGCGGCGGTCGCAGCAGAAAAATTCAGGGCTGCTATTATCTACAATGACAATCTTGTGACACCGCTCTTTGTCCCTCAAATCTCCGCCGAAAACATTGCCGTTGTAACAATGCAGCTTGGTAAAACCGAGATGGCCATTGCGAGCGTCTACCTGCCACCATCTGGCGACATCAGGTCAGAATTCCCGGCCCTACAAAGGGTCATAAATGCGACCGTAGGCCTTCGGCTCATTGTCGGCGGCGACTTCAATACACGGTCAACCAGATGGTTCGACACCAGAGACGACACCCGGTCCCCGCTGCTTCAGGAATTTTTTGACCTAAATGACTTAGATGTTGCAAACCAACCCGGCAACGCCGCCACATTCCACTCTGCCAACGGACAAAGTCACATAGACCTAACGGTTACAAACCCAACAGCAATACCCCATATAAACAACTGGAAGGTCACGGAGACCCTCGTTGTATCTGACCACAATGCCATAACTTTCTCACTTTTCGGCAACCAGGATACGACCTCGTCTCAAGGAAAAGAGACAAAATATGTAATCGATTACAAACAGCTCTCCCCAGAATACGTTTCTGAAAAAATGGAAAACTGGGACAACGACTTCGACGCAAGCTTCCCAGAGTTAGACACCACGGCTGCGGTCGACCGGGCCGTCGACTTTATTTACACAGGTGTGCGAGAATGTGCGGCTGCGAAGACCTTTAGGCGCAGGTACCGTGCACATCGACCCGACTGGTGGACAGATGCTGTCGAGCGATCCCGAAAAATCTACCTGAGCAAGAAATCGCTACTTTACAAGAATCGCCACCCCGAATACGCCAACCACCTCTACACGGAAATGGTGGCAGCCCGGGAACGCTTCAAGACTAAATTGACGGAAGCGCGACAAAAGAGCTGGGCCCGATTCGTCCAAAAGGATCTGGCAGGAAACCCATGGGGGGTCGCCTACCGGCTGGCCGCGGAGAAGTTTCACAAGGCTGGGGTCCTAAGCTGCTTCACACGGGAAGACAACTCGCCGACATTAACGCCCCACAATACGCTAGAATTTCTCATACACAAACTTCTCCCGGACGACGACTCTTCCGCAAACACCAGGACTCAGGATGAATTTAGTCGAGATTTCAGAGCCATAAATGCCCTACCGCACCAAGCCGAGCCGTTTACTGCCGAGGATCTCGACCGCATCGTGGCTGATCTGAGGCCGGGCAAGGCCCCAGGTGTGGACCAGCTACCGGTGGGACTCATCAAATTACTACACCCATGGACGGGCCGCTCACTGCTCCGAATTTATAATGCGTGCTGGAGGCTTGGGTACTTTCCCGCGGCCTGGAAGGAGGGAAAGCTGGTCATTTTGCTCAAAGACCCTACCGGTGACGCTGGCAGCGTGAAGAACTACCGACCAATAACGCTGCTACCAGCATACGCAAAAATATTAGAAAAACTTCTCAAAGACATGCTGACACGAACGGTCTCGCCTCTGCACTCTCGACATCAGTTTGGATTCACATCGGGCCGTTCCACCACCGACGCCCTTCTCTCGTTTCAAACAGCTGTCACTGAGGGCAACAGGAAATATGCACTCTCTATTTTTATAGACATCCGTGGCGCCTTCGACAACGTCTGGTGGCCGGGGCTATTTCGGGTCCTCAGACATAAGCGGATCCCGTATGAATTTCTGGCCCTGCTAAAGAGCTACCTGAGCGACCGCACCGTCACTTTGACACAGGGAAGCGTCTCGGTTCACAAGCTCATCACGAAAGGATGCCCCCAAGGCTCGGTTCTGGGCCCGACACTGTGGAATTTCATGCTTGACCCCCTCATCGATTCCGAGTGGCCCGAGGGCATAAAGGTGGTAGCTTACGCTGATGACCTGGCAATCATCGTCACCAGTGACTCCAGGCAAACACTAATCAACACAGCCCAATCGGCATTAGATCGTGTAGCAGAATGGGCCCACGAAAACAAGCTGCGAGTGTCGGAGGACAAAACTGTGTGGATGGTGCACAAGTCTCCGCCACGTGTACATCACAGAGACATAAAATTACGATTATATGGGAAACCGATCAAAAACGTACAAAACCAGCGCTACCTGGGAATAATAATAGACCCCAAACTGAATTTCGAAGCAAATGCCACCCATTCGGTTCAGAAAGCACGTCATATAACTCAGGGACTTCGCCGCCGCGCCGCTCGACACTGGGGGCAGACCGCTCCATCGACGCTACGGACAATTTACAACGGAGCGATCCTCCCCATTTTAACATACGCGTCACCGCTCTGGATAAGTGCCATCAACCGTGTTAAAGTGAAAAGACAATACTTGTCCCTGTATGGAACTTTCGCCCGCCTACTGACAAATAGTTATGTGTCGGTTTCCACAGATGCCGCCGGTGTTCTCGCAGGACTCCTCCCCACAGACCTGGCAATTGATCGTGCTAACACACTCCGAGCTCTGAAAAGGGGTCGGAGCTCTCTGTTTCAGAATGAATTGATCGAGCCAGGTATGTTCGACTCTACCGCCCATGCAGCACTTTACATGCAGCTCCGAGCGGAAGACATCTGGCAGGCTCGTTGGGACGAATCCAACAAAGGACGGACTACGCATGCCTTCCTCCCATCAGTCTCCACAGATGTACAAACGCTTCCGGCCACAGGACATCAAAGAACACAAGTTCTAACGGGTCACGGCAACTTTCGGTGCCATCTTTACCGCATCGGGAAAGAAGATTGCGATCGCTGCGAAGAATGTCCCGACGCCCCCGACGACCCCATTCATCGTATTATCGATTGCCCGAAATATCTCGGGGCACAGGAACTTGTACACGAGGAGACAAGATGTTGGCCTCCGCCATTAACGGAGATTCCCTTCTTGCAAAATGAGGACATTTTTAATATGCTCGCGTCAGAAATTCCGTAAACCCTCTCAATAGATGACGTCACTCACTGCTCTCCCAAGCGTCAATCCGGAAGTGCAGCCTCCACTGGACGGAACCAGCAACAGCAATGGACCCAGGAACAAAAATTTGCGGTTATTTTGCAAATTGTACATAGTAATTAAGGAATAGGAAAAAAAAAAAATCTTAAATTGTAAACTGATATGCCGAAACCTGTACCATGTGCCCAATTTGGCACACTGTTGCGTGAATAAACGTGCCCTCGGGCACCTTTTTTTTTTTTTTTTTTGATTCCTTCAGTGTAGCGCGCGTGCGGCCCAGAACATCTAAGGGCATCACAGACCTGTTATTGCTCAATCTCGTGCGGCTAGAAGCCGCCTGTCCCTCTAAGAAGAATTGTTTGTACGCCGACAGTAAAAACCGCGTGCGACCACCGGGCGAACCCGGGGCCGGCGGGCCTTTGGGATGTCGAAATACGCCTATTTAGCAGGCTAGAGTCTCGTTCGTTATCGGAATTAACCAGACAAATCGCTCCACCAACTAAGAACGGCCATGCACCACCACCCACCGAATCAAGAAAGAGCTCTCAATCTGTCAATCCTTCCGGTGTCCGGGCCTGGTGAGGTTTCCCGTGTTGAGTCAAATTAAGCCGCAGGCTCCACTCCTGGTGGTGCCCTTCCGTCAATTCCTTTAAGTTTCAGCTTTGCAACCATACTTCCCCCGGAACCCAAAAGCTTTGGTTTCCCGGAAGCTGCCCGCCGAGTCATCGGAGGAACGTCGGCGGATCGCTAGCTGGCATCGTTTATGGTTAGAACTAGGGCGGTATCTGATCGCCTTCGAACCTCTAACTTTCGTTCTTGATCAATGAAAGCGTTTTTGGCAAATGCTTTCGCTTCTGTCCGTCTTGCGACGATCCAAGAATTTCACCTCTAACGTCGCAATACGAATGCCCCCATCCGTTCCTATTAATCATTACCTCGGGGTTCCGAAAACCAACAAAATAGAACCGAGGTCCTATTCCATTATTCCATGCACACAGTATTCAGGCGAAGTTTTAGCCTGCTTTAAGCACTCTAATTTGTTCAAAGTAAACGTGCCGGCCCACCTCGACACTCAATGAAGAGCACCGCGGCGGGATTGAGTTGGGCCGCCCTCGCGGGCTAAGCCCACCGGCAGGACGTCCCGCGGCACGCCAGTTGACACCGCGAACGATGAACCGGCGGCGCGGGACACAGATTCGACTACGAGCTTTTTAACCGCAACAACTTTAATATACGCTATTGGAGCTGGAATTACCGCGGCTGCTGGCACCAGACTTGCCCTCCAATTGATCCTCGTTAAAGGGTTTAGAGTGTACTCATTCCGATTACGGGGCCTCGGATGAGTCCCGTATCGTTATTTTTCGTCACTACCTCCCCGTGCCGGGAGTGGGTAATTTGCGCGCCTGCTGCCTTCCTTGGATGTGGTAGCCGTTTCTCAGGCTCCCTCTCCGGAATCGAACCCTGATTCCCCGTTACCCGTTACAACCATGGTAGGCGCAGAACCTACCATCGACAGTTGATAAGGCAGACATTTGAAAGATGCGTCGCCGGTGCTAGACCGTGCGATCAGCTCGAAGTTATTCAGAGTCACCAAGTTGGACGATGACGGAGACCGCCACCGATTGGTTTTGATCTAATAAAAGCGCTCCTTCCGTCTCCGGTCGGAGCTCTGTTTGCATGTATTAGCTCTAGAATTACCACAGTTATCCAAGTAAATGTGGGTACGATCTAAGGAACCATAACTGATTTAATGAGCCTTTCGCGGTTTCACCTTAATTCGGCTTGTACTGAGACATGCATGGCTTAATCTTTGAGACAAGCATATGACTACTGGCAGGATCAACCAGGGAACTGTGCGTGTATCGTAGTACACACGACAGTTCGTCCGTCGACCCGTAGGTCGAGGATAACTATCGTCACGTGCGAGCGAAACGGACGATCTTTGCGACCGTCGTGACGCCACGTTCGTGCATTTTGCGTTGTGCTACGTTTCGCAGTTAAAAACAAAACAGAATGTTGTGGTTTCCATATATATATACATAGTCATCGTGACGTACGCAGTATCGGGAAGGAGAAAACGACGACGATATTTTGCAACCACCGTGCCTCTTACCATCTGAAAATCGTTTCCCATCCGAGATATGGTAGTCATCGATTTGATTTTGTGTGTCTTTCGCTCACACATATTTTGTGTCATCGCGGTACGGCAGACGACGATCAAGTCGAACCCGTCCCGCTCACAAATTTTTATTTATAATGATTATTTATCATTTTTCGTGTTATGTTTTGTTTTTCCACGCCACACGCACGCATGAGAGTTCAAAACACCGGCGTCGAAAATTCGTTTTTAACGAAACTTCCTCGGCCTGTAAAAATTTTTCTAACAAACTTAACTCTTCGCTACATTGAAAGCGATACTTTTTCGGTAAGAATTTCCGTAGAAATTCGAACACGTTACGAGTAGAAAACTTATTCTCGCTCGGATATCTGAGAGTTTATGCATTATTTATTGTTGTTGGGTGCAGCAACGATGAAGTCGCAAAACTCGATCGCGCCACCCTCTACAACTTGTAAAAAATGTTGATCGCATAGGGACCGCAGACGATTGAACGCCATGCCGCATCCGCGATCTCGCTGTGGGAGACGGTCGAAACGTACTCCACCGACTGTCGAAATTCGTTCGTCGCTGCGAAAATTAAATTCTCACGACGTCCGAAGACAATCCTGCTGGTGGTCGTTCCGAAAAGAAAGACGAGGTGAAAACCTCGCACGATCTCCTCCGTCAGAAAACCGTACATGACGGTGTCATCAGTAGGGGGCCAAAACTTGACTGTCGAAAATTCGTTTGTCGCAGAAAATTAAATTTTTACGACGCACGAAGACAATCTTATGTTCGGTCTAGTTCGAAAAGGGAAGCGTCGTCGGAACAACAACAACCCTAGAAGTATGAATTTTCTAACAAACTTATCTCCAATTTTCTGAGAGTTTATGCATTATTTTAAAAAAATGTTGATCGCATAGGGACCGCAGACGATTGAACGCCATGCCGCATCCGCGATCTCGCTGTGGGAGACGGTCGAAACGTACTCCACCGACTGTCGAAATTCGTTCGTCGCTGCGAAAATTAAATTCTCACGACGTCCGAAGACAATCCTGCTGGTGGTCGTTCCGAAAAGAAAGACGAGGTGAAAACCTCGCACGATCTCCTCCGTCAGAAAACCGTACATGACGGTGTCATCAGTAGGGGGCCAAAACTTGACTGTCGAAAATTCGTTTGTCGCAGAAAATTAAATTTTTACGGCGCACGAAGACAATCTTATGTTCGGTCTAGTTCGAAAAGGGAAGCGTCGTCGGAACAACAACAACCCTAGTAGTATGAATCTTCTAACAAACTTAACTCGAATTTTCTGAGAGTTTATGCATTATTTTTAAAAAATGTTGATCGCATAAGGACCGCAGACGATTGAACGCCATGCCGCATCCGCGATCTCGCTGTGGGAGACGGTCGAAACGTGCTCCACCGATTATCGAAAATTCGTTCGTCGCTGCGAAAATTAAATTCTCACGACGTCCGAAGACAATCCTGCTGGTGGTCGTTCCGAAAAGAAAGACGAGGTGAAGACCTCGCACGATCTCCTCCGTCAGAAAACCGTACATGACGGTGTCATCAGTAGGGGGCCAAAACTTGACTGTCGAAAATTCGTTTGTCGCAGAAAATTAAATTTTTACGACGCACGAAGACAATCTTATGTTCGGTCGAGTTCTAATTGCATCGCAACATTTTGCTATTATTATTATTATTATATATTATGGACGCCCAAGGATTGTGAAAATCGTTTTCCATCCGAGGTATTCGTCTAGTTCAACGTCATCAGTAGGACTTAACCACCTGACCATCAATTTGGAACAAATCTGACTGTCGAAAATTCGTTTGTCGCAGAAATTTAAATTTTTACGACGCACGAAGACAATCTTTCGTTTTGTTTCGTTTTATTTGCACCTCCACATTTTGCCATTATTGTTATATATATTTATCCAACATTCAATAGTAATATCGTGTTTTACTAGTTAGTTTTAATTGAGTAAACTGGGCTATAACTAGTCTGTTGTTTTAACCCACGTTGCCATTTGCACCGTGGGTTATAACATACATAACCCACGTTGCCATTAGCACCGTGGGTTATTAACGTTCATAACCCATCGGGAGCAGAATTTCATCAATAATGTCATTATCTAAAAATTTTGGAATATTGGATAAAACGTTGTATGGCATACGTGGGTTATTAAGTACTACCCACTCGAGGTAATAACCTACTCGGGCAAGCCCTCGTAGGTTACAAATACCTCTCGTGGGTAATATCTTAAATAACCCACTTATACCATAAATAACTATTATTATGGACGCCCAAGGATTGAGAAAATCGTTTTCCATCCGAGGTATTCGTCTAGTTCAACATCATCAGCAGGGCTTAACGACCTGAATACCAATTTTGAACAAACTTGACTGTCGAAAATTCGTTTGTCGCAGAAATTTAAATTTTTACGACGCACGAAGACAATCTTTCGTTTTGTTTCGTTTTATTTGCACCTCCACATTTTGCCATTATTGTTATATATATTTATTATGGACGCCCAAGGATTGAGAAAATCGTTTTCCATCCGAGGTATTCGTCTAGTTCAACATCATCAGTAGGACTTAACGACCTGACCATCAATTTTGAACAAACTTGACTGTCGAAAATTCGTTTGTCGCAGAAATTTAAATTTTTACGACGCACGAAGACAATCTTTCGTTTTGTTTCGTTTTATTTGCACCTCCACATTTTGCCATTATTGTTATATATATTTATTATGGACGCCCAAGGATTGAGAAAATCGTTTTCCATCCGAGGTATTCGTCTAGTTCAACATCATCAGTAGGACTTAACGACCTGACCATCAATTTTGAACAAACTTGACTGTCGAAAATTCGTTTGTCGCAGAAAATTAAATTTTTACGACGCACGAAGACAATCTTTCGTTTTGTTTCGTTTTATTTGGCATCAGCACAACATTTTGCCATTATTGTTATATATATTTATTATGGACGCCCAAGGATTGAGAAAATCGTTTTCCATCCGAGGTATTCGTCTAGTTCAACATCATCAGTAGGGCTTAACGACCTGAATATCAATTTTGAACAAACTTGACTGTCGAAAATTCGTTTGTCGCAGAAAATTAAATTTTTACGACGCACGAAGACAATCTTTCGTTTTGTTTCGTTTTATTTGGCATCAGCACAACATTTTGCCATTATTGTTATATATATTTATTATGGACGCCCAAGGATTGAGAAAATCGTTTTCCATCCGAGGTATTCGTCTAGTTCAACGTCATCAGTAGGGCTTGCTAACGACTTGACCATCAATTTTGAACAAACTTGACTGTCGAAAATTCGTTTGTCGCAGAAAATTAAATTTTTACGACGCACGAAGAAGACAATCTTTCGTTTTGTTTTATTTGGCATCAGCACAACATTTTGCCATTATTGTTATATATATTTATTATGGACGCCCAAGGATTGAGAAAATCGTTTTCCATCCGAGGTATTCGTCTAGTTCAACGTCATCAGTAGGGCTTGCTAACGACTTGACCATCAATTTTGAACAAACTTGACTGTCGAAAATTCGTTTGTCGCAGAAAATTAAATTTTACGACGCACGAAGACAATCTTTCGTTTTGTTTCGTTTTATTTGGCATCAGCACAACATTTTGCCATTATTGTTATATATATTTATTATGGACGCCCAAGGATTGAGAAAATCGTTTTCCATCCGAGGTATTCGTCTAGTTCAACATCATCAGTAGGGCTTAACGACCTGAATATCAATTTTGAACAAACTTGACTGTCGAAAATTCGTTTGTCGCAGAAAATTAAATTTTTACGACGCACGAAGACAATCTTTCGTTTTGTTTCGTTTTATTTGCATCGCAACATTTTGCTATTATTATTATATATTATGGACGCCCAAGGATTAAGAAAATCGTTTTCCATCCGAGGTATTCGTCTAGTTCAACATCACCAGTAGGGCTTGGTAACGACTTGACCATCAATTTTGAACAAACTTGACTGTCGAAAATTCGTTTGTCGCAGAAAATTAAATTTTTACGACGCACGAAGACAATCTTTCGTTTAAGTTCCTCTTTAATATATTATTCGTGATACATGTAAATACATATCGTATCATCATTTTATCTCGGCAGTTACGAACGGCCCGAATCGTACCAGTGACTATCGAATCTCGTCTGTGTCGCAGAAACTTAACGATAGGGAGACGAATCCTAAGTGTGGTCGTATTCGGATAGAAAGTGGAGAGAGCCGCAACATCACTCCCGCACGATCTCCGTCCAAAAGATGTAGAAGAAGTTAGGAAAGTTTTGAACGCATAGGGACCGCAGACGGGTTAACGCCATGCCGCATCCGCGTTCTCGCTGTGGGAGACGGTCGAACCATTACCACTGACCATCGAGATTCGCCCGTGTAGCGCCGTGCGAGGACAATCTTGAGTGTGGTGGTATTCGAAAAGAATGACGAGGTGAAGACCTCGAACAATCTAGCCGTCAGAAAGCCGTACATGACGGTATCTGTAGGACGGCCGAAACGTACCACACAAGTTCGATGGACGCCGTCGGAAAATTAAATTCTTAAAACGTCCCTAGATAAACTTAGTATCAGCGTGGTAGTATCCGGAAAGAAACAACGAACGGGCCGCCGTGCCATCGGAACAACAACAACAACGACCCTCGCAAATTCTCCGTCCACAACGAGAGGTAAATCGTCAGCGCTAGTTCAATAATGTCGGATCATGAGATGAGACAGTCCGAAAATCACGGTACGTACGGTGCGAACACCTAAACCGCCCGAAACATCGAGTCGCCACATCGACCAACGCGCCACACAACTACCTCTCATATATACGGATTCGGTCACGCTAGCGGCATGACGATACGGATCGAAAGCGGACAGCCGAAAGCCGGACCCCGACGCGGCGCTGCCCGGCTATGCTGTATTCAGGTACTTTCGAGTGCAAAATCGAAACGTCCCCATCGCCTTTACTCCGGCCCTGAAAATAATTTTTCGATTTTTTCAACGGGGATCTGCCGCGTTTTTCGTTCCGCCGCTGTCCGTGATGAAATTTTTTTTTTTTTCGAAAAAATTTTTTCAACACAAAAGTGAACGCTGCACTTCTGGATCGGACTTAGAAATAATTTCGACATTTTTCGTTGACGCTGCACTTCCGGAACCGAATGAACGCTGCACTTCTGGAATCGAACGAACATTGCACTTCCGGACCCGAATGAACGCTGCACTTCTGGATCGGACTTTGAAATAATTTCGACATTTTTCGTTGACGCTGCACTTCCGGACCCGAACGAACGCTGCACTTCTGGAATCGAACGAACGCTGTACTTCCGGACCTAAACGAACGCTGCACTTCTGGATCGGACTTGGAAATAATTTCGACATTTTTCGTTGACGCTGCACTTCCGGACCTGAATGAACGCTGCACTTCTGGAATTGAACGAACGCTGCACTTCTGGAATCGAACGAACGCTGCACTTCCGGACCTGAATGAACGCTGCACTTCTGAAATTGAACGAACGCTGCACTTCTGGAATCGAATGAACGCTGCACTTCTGGATGGGACTTGGAAATAATTTCTACATTTTTCGTGGACGCCGCACCACCGGACCCGAACGAACGCTGCACTTCTGGAATCGACCGAACGCTGCACTTCCGGACCTGAATGAACGCTGCACTTCTGGAATTGAACGAACGCTGTACTTCTGGAATCGAACGAACGCTGCACTTCCGGACCTAAACGAACGCTGCACTTCTGGATGGGACTTGAAATAATTTCTACACTTTTCGAGGACGCCGCACCACCGGACCCGAACGAACGCTGCACTTCTGGAATCGACCGAACGCTGCACTTCCGGACCTGAATGAACGCTGCACTTCTGGAATTGAACGAACGCTGCACTTCTGGAATCGAACGAACGCTGCACTTCCGGACCTGAATGAACGCTGCACTTCTGGAATTGAACGAACGCTGCACTTCTGGAATCGAACGAACGCTGCACTTCCGTACCCGAACGAAAGGTCAGGTCAGGTCAGGTCAGGTCAGGTCAGGTCAGGTCAGGTCAGGTCAGGTCAGGTCAGGTCAGGTCAGGTCAGGTCAGGTCAGGTCAGGTCAGGTCAGGTCAGGTCAGGTCAGGTCAGGTCAGGTCAGGTCAGGTCAGGTCAGGTCAGGTCAGGTCAGGTCAGGTCAGGTCAGGTCAGGTCAGGTCAGGTCAGGTCAGGTCAGGTCAGGTCAGGTCAGGTCAGGTCAGGTCAGGTCAGGTCAGGTCAGGTCAGGTCAGGTCAGGTCAGGTCAGGTCAGGTCAGGTCAGGTCAGGTCAGGTCAGGTCAGGTCAGGTCAGGTCAGGTCAGGTCAGGTCAGGTCAGGTCAGGTCAGGTCAGGTCAGGTCAGGTCAGGTCAGGTCGCGAGGACGATGTGCAGCGACATGGATATGGGAAAAATAGGCATAACCCTGCCCCAGGGACTAAAGACGGAAAAAATGAGGAAAATGACAGAAGCGGTGTTTCACGATACCAACACCCAAGTGACTATATACAAACCAGCAAATGCGGAGAGAGGGAACGTGATACAAAAAAAAGTATATAACGGAGAAGCAATCCTAATTGAGGGGGAAGGGACGACGTACGCCGATACGCTAAAAACCTTGAGGGAAAAGATGGTAGATAAAGAAACATTAAAAGAGATAAAAGGTGTGAGGAAAACCTTAAAAGGAGGAGCGCTACTCACACTGAAAGAGGGGGGCACAAGAAAACTGAAATCGACCCTGGAGGAGATTCTCCAAAATAGGAGAATAATAACAATGAAGGAAGGAAAGGATATCACAATACACCTAAGAGGCCTGGATAGCATGACTACCAAGGAAGAAGTTAAAGAATCAGTAATCGCAACAGGACTCATAAAACGGAAGGAAAGACTTCTGGTGAAGGCGCTGAGGCCTGCGTATGGTGAAAGTCAGACGGCGACAATAACCGCCATAGAAGAAGACGCTAGGAGGATAATTAAAGAGGGAACTGTGAGGGTAGGACTGTCGTTGTGCGCCGCACAGGAGAGACTCGACCTTGAGAAGTGCTATCGGTGCTGGGGGTACGGGCACAAAGCTAGAGATTGTGAAGAGGAAGATAGAAGCGAGAGCTGCAGGAAATGCGCAAAGACGGGACACGTCAAAAAGCACTGCATGGAACTGGCATACTGTCCGCTGTGCCAAAAAACTGGACACGAGGCAGGAGAAGGTAGATGCACAATCTTCAGGAACGCGCTGGCGGCAGCCAGAAGACGGAGTCCCTTCGCGCCAAAAAACGAGGAGGTGGCGGGCATTTCAGGTGCCCGCCAGGAGTAGGTACGGAACCACCTCAGGAGGCACGGCGTACTCTGCGACCAAGACGGAGAGCCTCGGTCCTTTCGAATGCAATAAAAACACGGGGAGAACAGGGCAATAGGACCAAAGTAATCCAGCTAAACGTAAATCGCAGTGAGACGTCCCATGATCTGCTGAACAAGATGGCCGATGAGACGAAAGCAGACGTCATGATGGTCACAGAGCCAAACAAAAAAAACATACAAAAAGGAGGGTGGTACGTGGATCGGACACTGGACGCAGCGATAAGGGTCAGAAATAGAGAGCACAAGGTGGATAGCTTCGGATCAGGAAAAGGCTTTGTCTGGGCCGAAATGAGAGGGTGCCGAATGATCAGCGGCTACGTTTCTCCAAATGCTAGCTATGAGGAATTCCAGGCATTTCTGGAAGACTTGAGAAGCTGTATCAGGAACAGCTCCACAGAGGTCCTACTGGCCGGGGACTTTAACTCAAAGTCTCCGACATGGGGTTCCAGAACTGAAGATCGGCGGGGTAGAGCATTGGCCGAGTTGCTCGCTGAGTGCGACTTGGTCGTACAAAATCAGGGCGAGGAGGCGACTTTCGTTGGAGGTCGGGGGGAGTCGGTCATCGACATCACCTGTGCCTCTACCGGGCTGGCACAGAAGATCAGTGGATGGAGGGTGAACGATAACGTCACTCTCAGCGACCATCGGCCCATAACGTTCCAAATAGGAGCTAGGGAACAAGGGGAGGCTCCAAGAACAAATAGCACCGGATGGTGGTGGCAGGAGGACAAAAAGGAAAGCCTCCTTTCGGAAGTGAAAAGGCAATTGGAAGCACTGCTAGACCTGAATCCGAAGAGTTTAGTGGAGGCCATCCAAAGAGCCTGTAACCTCACCCTAAGGAGAACATTTTCGGATGGACGCAGACCGGTCTACTGGTGGACAGCGGAGGTGGCTGGCAGCAGAAGGACCTGTCTCTGTGCCAGAAGACAACTGACAAGGGCCATGAAGAAGAAGGAGTTAGGAGAAATCCACTCAGCCCAAAAAGTATACAAAGAAGCGTCAAAAAACCTGAAGTTGGAAATAAAAAGGTCAAAAGAGGCGGCATGGACGAGACTCGTGGAAGAAGTCGAGGAGAATCCGTGGGGAGACGGATACAAGATCGCTACAGGAAAGATCAGGAGAGACATTCCGCCATCGACCACGGAGACGTGGGACGCGGTCAGGAAGTTGTTTCCACAAGGACGCCCACCCGTCTGGACAAGCCCACGAGAGGAGGAAGTCCCAGCATTTACTGTAGAGGAGCTCCAAGCTGCCGCCAAAAGACTCCGTCCCAAGAAGGCGCCTGGCCCTGACGGAATCCCCCCGGAAGTTGTCAAAAACCTCGTAGACGAAGTGCCCGAAGTCATTTTGGAGGTAATGAATGACTGTTTAAGAACAAGAACCTTTCCCAGAACGTGGAAAGTGGCCAGATTGGTACTGCTACCGAAAGGAAAACCTGGGACAGAAAAAAGAAAATTTAGGCCCATCTGTCTCTTGGACACGCTGGGAAAGCTACTGGAGCACCTCATAAGGGCCCGTTTAGCCAACAACCTGGAGGAAAAAGGCGGTCTGTCAGACGCCCAGTTCGGCTTCCGCGAGGGGTTGTCGACAGTGGATGCTTTCGAGGAAGTTATGAAAGTGGCGAGGTTTGCGAATGCGGGGACGTGGGGCCGAAAAGACTACTGCGCTCTGGTCCTAATCGACGTCGAGAACGCCTTCAATTCGGCTCCTTGGGCCAGAGTAGTGGAGGCGATGGAGAGAAGGACGCTTGATGCCTACTTGATCGGACTCATTCAGAGCTACCTTACCGAGCGGGGGCTCGTGGTCACTGATCGAGAGAGGGTAGATGTGGTGTGTGGTGTTCCGCAGGGGTCGGTACTTGGGCCGGTTCTGTGGAACATCATGTATGATGGAGTGCTCAGTTTGGAGGTTCCGGTGGGAGTTAGACTAGTGGCCTTCGCCGATGACTTAGCAATCGTGGGCACGGCGAGAACAGAAGAAAGCCTTGTCGATTGTGTAGACCGGGCGCTATCGATGGTTGCCGAATGGATGAAGCGGACGGGACTGCGGCTGGCCACCCAGAAGACCGAAGCGGTCTTGTTGGTCGGGAGGAGGAGACCAAGAAAAGTCAAATTCACCGTCGGCGGAGAGGAAATCCAACCGAAAGAATCCGTTAGGTACCTGGGAGTACGGGTGGACCAGTCCATGACGTTTATCCCCCACCTGGAAGAGGTAGCAGTGAAGGCTGAAAGGATGGTGGCCTCACTGAGTCGAATCATGCCGAACCTGAAGGGCGCCAGTAGCAGTAGAAGAAGGCTCCTGTCGGCAGTTGTCCACAGCAGACTCCTGTATGGTGCAGCGGGATGGGCGGACGCCCTGAAACAGAAGAGGAGCGTCGAGATACTGAATCGAGTCCAGCGAAGAGCCCTGATCAGGATAGTCAGTGCGTATCGTTCAGTGTCCACTGAGGCATTGCAAGTCATAACGGGGGTCTTGCCCGTGGACATACAAGCCGAAGGACGGGCGCTCCTCCGTCGGCAGTGTATTACCAGAGACCAGCTGAAGGAGAGGCAATTGCAAAAATGGCAGACCCGATGGGAAACAACTGAGAAGGGAAGTTGGACCAGGCAGCTCCTGCCGAGGATAGCTGAATGGACAGGGAGGAACCATGGAGAGCTGGAATACCATATAACCCAGGCTCTGACGGGACATGGCTGCTTTGCGGCTTTTCTAAATAAGATAGGGAAAGAAAATAGCCCGAAGTGCTGGTACTGTGACGCAGAGGTGGATGACGTTGAACACACCCTCTTTAGGTGCGAAAGATGGGACTACGAAAGGCTGCAGGTCATGAGAGAAACGACGGAATGGCCAACGAAAGAAAACTTTGTGGCCATTCTCCTGCGGTCGAAAGAGGACTGGGAAGTCATCGTCAAGTACGTCAGCAAAATTCTTAAAGCTAAGGAGGGCAGCGCGAGCGCACCGTTCGCTAAGCACACACTGGGCGTCTGAAGTAATGCTATCGCAGTTCCGGGCGCCCGGGAGAGGATTCGAGGAGGGGTTTTAGTGGGTAGTCTCGCCCCGACCACCATGGCGAGGAGTCCCACACTCCCCAGGGCAACTTGGTGTCCTGGGGGTTGTACGTAACGTATTTCCCCTCCTCCCAAAAAAAAAAAAAAAAAAAAAAAAAAAAAAAAAAAAAAAAAAAAAAAAAGGTCAGGTCAGGTCAGGTCAGGTCAGGTCAGGTCAGGTCAGGTCAGGTCAGGTCAGGTCAGGTCAGGTCAGGTCAGGTCAGGTCAGGTCAGGTCAGGTCAGGTCAGGTCAGGTCAGGTCAGGTCAGGTCAGGTCAGGTCAGGTCAGGTCAGGTCAGGTCAGGTCAGGTCAGGTCAGGTCAGGTCAGGTCAGGTCAGGTCAGGTCAGGTCAGGTCAGGTCAGGTCAGGTCAGGTCAGGTCAGGTCAGGTCAGGTCAGGTCAGGTCAGGTCAGGTCAGGTCAGGTCAGGTCAGGTCAGGTCAGGTCAGGTCAGGTCAGGTCAGGTCAGGTCAGGTCAGGTCAGGTCAGGTCAGGTCAGGTCAGGTCAGGTCAGGTCAGGTCAGGTCAGGTCAGGTCAGGTCAGGTCAGGTCAGGTCAGGTCAGGTCAGGTCAGGTCAGGTCAGGTCAGGTCAGGTCAGGTCAGGTCAGGTCAGGTCAGGTCAGGTCAGGTCAGGTCAGGTCAGGTCAGGTCAGGTCAGGTCAGGTCAGGTCAGGTCAGGTCAGGTCAGGTCAGGTCAGGTCAGGTCAGGTCAGGTCAGGTCAGGTCAGGTCAGGTCAGGTCAGGTCAGGTCAGGTCAGGTCAGGTCAGGTCAGGTCAGGTCAGGTCAGGTCAGGTCAGGTCAGGTCAGGTCAGGTCAGGTCAGGTCAGGTCAGGTCAGGTCAGGTCAGGTCAGGTCAGGTCAGGTCAGGTCAGGTCAGGTCAGGTCAGGTCAGGTCAGGTCAGGTCAGGTCAGGTCAGGTCAGGTCAGGTCAGGTCAGGTCAGGTCAGGTCAGGTCAGGTCAGGTCAGGTCAGGTCAGGTCAGGTCAGGTCAGGTCAGGTCAGGTCAGGTCAGGTCAGGTCAGGTCAGGTCAGGTCAGGTCAGGTCAGGTCAGGTCAGGTCAGGTCAGGTCAGGTCAGGTCAGGTCAGGTCAGGTCAGGTCAGGTCAGGTCAGGTCAGGTCAGGTCAGGTCAGGTCAGGTCAGGTCAGGTCAGGTCAGGTCAGGTCAGGTCAGGTCAGGTCAGGTCAGGTCCCCCTCCAAGGAGCCGTGAGACCTTGTCGTTGGTGGAGGGGCTTAAGTAACCGGAGTGATGCTCGGGGCGATGCCGGCGGGAGCTTCGCGCTCCTGGCAGGGTCACCCATGCCGGCAAGGGTCGAGCGGACCGGCGAAAAACAAAGGACGGCTCAACCCTCAGGATCCACCACGAAAGTCGTGGCACGGGAACTGGCGAACCCGGGGGAGATCCGAGCTACGGTTGGTCGAACGCGGACTAATCGTTACACACCGTAACCGCGGCTCACACCTCAACAACCCTTGCGAGCGTGGCAGGGGTACGTCGTGTGAGGACTCGCGGCCGGGGGGCTTGCCTTAACCGGCCGGCCCGCGAGGAGGCAACCTCCATAAAATAACCGACAGCGAAGTCGCAAAAACCTTCGGGGCACCTGGCGCACCCCGTAGTATAAATGCCTTCTCCTAGGGATGGGCGTCACCCTGGGAGTGACCTCCTTTCGTCCCATACTCGTGGGAGACAAAATGGAAGTTAATCAAACAAAACAAAAACAAGATCATGACGGACCGTGGCCTTACAGCGGAGCCCCAGGCTGGAGCGCTAAAGGGTGAAATCGAAAGGACTGAGTTAGGCGAAGAAGAAAACCCCTTCTTGAGGAGAAGTAAAGTGGCACACACCCCACCAAAAAGGGAAGGGTCACTCGACCGGCCTAGGAAGGATCTCCGAATAAGGCATGGTTCTCTTGACCTGTCCTTCGCGGCACAAGACGCAGAAGTGGACGACAGCATCACTCTCGAAAGTTCACCCGACGATTTCGTACCAGGAAAGAGGAAGAAGAAAAACAGGCAAGAGAGCGAAGAAAAGGCAGCGGAAGGCAGTCAAAAAAGCGGGGACGAAAATCTTCCGAAGAAAGGGAAAAATGATTCATCAGACAACGTCAAAAAGAATGAAGCAAATCTCGAACCAAGCTCGACAATGATGAAACTCAGTAAGAAGGTTAACGAGCTCGTAACCTTCGGCAGGGAAAATAGCAATGTACACAAGCGAGTCAAGGCACTTGCTAACGAGATTAGTAGCTTCGTAAGAATGACCACGGTGGAGGCGAGACATGATAAAAAGAGAATGATGGAATTGGAGACAGAGATCGCTGAGCACAGACAGGCGAACATGGCCTTGGAAAAAAAACTCCTCGAACTTGGAAACCTGGAAGAAAGAAACACGTGCACGAGAAGCACACAAACAGGAAAGTTCGACCTACGATGCAAGAGAATCGAAACTTACGAAGATTTTCTCGTCGTACAGGACGACGAATGGGAAGAAGAATGCTTCAAGATGACCACGGTAGAGAGTGGAAACCCACTAAAAAAAAATATAGAAAATGTCGTCTACTTCTGCGACGAAGATGACAAGCAGGAGAGGTGGTACAAGCAAATTAAAAGCAGGTACCCGGAACTCGAAGAGGTTCCAAGAACTAAGTGTGAAGGGGGCAGCTGCATCACACTTGAGCAGACCGTGAAGTACGGGGTGGGCACGGATGCAAGAAAGAAAATAAAAAACACCATAGTCCTCTTTCACGACCCAAGTAAACAGAGCGAGAGCGATCAGACCGACGTGTATAACCTGATCACGACCGCGAGGACGATGTGCAGCGACATGGATATGGGAAAAATAGGCATAACCCTGCCCCAGGGACTAAAGACGGAAAAAATGAGGAAAATGACAGAAGCGGTGTTTCACGATACCAACACCCAAGTGACTATATACAAACCAGCAAATGCGGAGAGAGGGAACGTGATACAAAAAAAAGTATATAACGGAGAAGCAATCCTAATTGAGGGGGAAGGGACGACGTACGCCGATACGCTAAAAACCTTGAGGGAAAAGATGGTAGATAAAGAAACATTAAAAGAGATAAAAGGTGTGAGGAAAACCTTAAAAGGAGGAGCGCTACTCACACTGAAAGAGGGGGGCACAAGAAAACTGAAATCGACCCTGGAGGAGATTCTCCAAAATAGGAGAATAATAACAATGAAGGAAGGAAAGGATATCACAATACACCTAAGAGGCCTGGATAGCATGACTACCAAGGAAGAAGTTAAAGAATCAGTAATCGCAACAGGACTCATAAAACGGAAGGAAAGACTTCTGGTGAAGGCGCTGAGGCCTGCGTATGGTGAAAGTCAGACGGCGACGATAACCGCCATAGAAGAAGACGCTAGGAGGATAATTAAAGAGGGAACTGTGAGGGTAGGACTGTCGTTGTGCGCCGCACAGGAGAGACTCGACCTTGAGAAGTGCTATCGGTGCTGGGGGTACGGGCACAAAGCTAGAGATTGTGAAGAGGAAGATAGAAGCGAGAGCTGCAGGAAATGCGCAAAGACGGGACACGTCAAAAAGCACTGCATGGAACTGGCATACTGTCCGCTGTGCCAAAAAACTGGACACGAGGCAGGAGAAGGTAGATGCACAATCTTCAGGAACGCGCTGGCGGTAGCCAGAAGACGGAGTCCCTTCGCGCCAAAAAACGAGGAGGTGGCGGGCATTTCAGGTGCCCGCCAGGAGTAGGTACGGAACCACCTCAGGAGGCACGGCGTACTCTGCGACCAAGACGGAGAGCCTCGGTCCTTTCGAATGCAATAAAAACACGGGGAGAACAGGGCAATAGGACCAAAGTAATCCAGCTAAACGTAAATCGCAGTGAGACGTCCCATGATCTGCTGAACAAGATGGCCGATGAGACGAAAGCAGACGTCATGATGGTCACAGAGCCAAACAAAAAAAACATACAAAAAGGAGGGTGGTACGTGGATCGGACACTGGACGCAGCGATAAGGGTCAGAAATAGAGAGCACAAGGTGGATAGCTTCGGATCAGGAAAAGGCTTTGTCTGGGCCGAAATGAGAGGGTGCCGAATGATCAGCGGCTACGTTTCTCCAAATGCTAGCTATGAGGAATTCCAGGCATTTCTGGAAGACTTGAGAAGCTGTATCAGGAACAGCTCCACAGAGGTCCTACTGGCCGGGGACTTTAACTCAAAGTCTCCGACATGGGGTTCCAGAACTGAAGATCGGCGGGGTAGAGCATTGGCCGAGTTGCTCGCTGAGTGCGACTTGGTCGTACAAAATCAGGGCGAGGAGGCGACTTTCGTTGGAGGTCGGGGGGAGTCGGTCATCGACATCACCTGTGCCTCTACCGGGCTGGCACAGAAGATCAGTGGATGGAGGGTGAACGATAACGTCACTCTCAGCGACCATCGGCCCATAACGTTCCAAATAGGAGCTAGGGAACAAGGGGAGGCTCCAAGAACAAATAGCACCGGATGGTGGTGGCAGGAGGACAAAAAGGAAAGCCTCCTTTCGGAAGTGAAAAGGCAATTGGAAGCACTGCTAGACCTGAATCCGAAGAGTTTAGTGGAGGCCATCCAAAGAGCCTGTAACCTCACCCTAAGGAGAAAATTTTCGGATGGACGCAGACCGGTCTACTGGTGGACAGCGGAGGTGGCTGGCAGCAGAAGGACCTGTCTCTGTGCCAGAAGACAACTGACAAGGGCCATGAAGAAGAAGGAGTTAGGAGAAATCCACTCAGCCCAAAAAGGATACAAAGAAGCGTCAAAAAACCTGAAGTTGGAAATAAAAAGGTCAAAAGAGGCGGCATGGACGAGACTCGTGGAAGAAGTCGAGGAGAATCCGTGGGGAGACGGATACAAGATCGCTACAGGAAAGATCAGGAGAGACATTCCGCCATCGACCACGGAGACGTGGGACGCGGTCAGGAAGTTGTTTCCACAAGGACGCCCACCCGTCTGGACAAGCCCACGAGAGGAGGAAGTCCCAGCATTTACTGTAGAGGAGCTCCAAGCTGCCGCCAAAAGACTCCGTCCCAAGAAGGCGCCTGGCCCTGACGGAATCCCCCCGGAAGTTGTCAAAAACCTCGTAGACGAAGTGCCCGAAGTCTTTTTGGAGGTAATGAATGACTGTTTAAGAACAAGAACCTTTCCCAGAACGTGGAAAGTGGCCAGATTGGTACTGCTACCGAAAGGAAAACCTGGGACAGAAAAAAGAAAATTTAGGCCCATCTGTCTCTTGGACACGCTGGGAAAGCTACTGGAGCACCTCATAAGGGCCCGTTTAGCCAACAACCTGGAGGAAAAAGGCGGTCTGTCAGACGCCCAGTTCGGCTTCCGCGAGGGGTTGTCGACAGTGGATGCTTTCGAGGAAGTTATGAAAGTGGCGAGGTTTGCGAATGCGGGGACGTGGGGCCGAAAAGACTACTGCGCTCTGGTCCTAATCGACGTCGAGAACGCCTTCAATTCGGCTCCTTGGGCCAGAGTAGTGGAGGCGATGGAGAGAAGGACGCTTGATGCCTACTTGATCGGACTCATTCAGAGCTACCTTACCGAGCGGGGGCTCGTGGTCACTGATCGAGAGAGGGTAGATGTGGTGTGTGGTGTTCCGCAGGGGTCGGTACTTGGGCCGGTTCTGTGGAACATCATGTATGATGGAGTGCTCAGTTTGGAGGTTCCGGTGGGAGTTAGACTAGTGGCCTTCGCCGATGACTTAGCAATCGTGGGCACGGCGAGAACAGAAGAAAGCCTTGTCGATTGTGTAGACCGGGCGCTATCGATGGTTGCCGAATGGATGAAGCGGACGGGACTGCGGCTGGCCACCCAGAAGACCGAAGCGGTCTTGTTGGTCGGGAGGAGGAGACCAAGAAAAGTCAAATTCACCGTCGGCGGAGAGGAAATCCAACCGAAAGAATCCGTTAGGTACCTGGGAGTACGGGTGGACCAGTCCATGACGTTTATCCCCCACCTGGAAGAGGTAGCAGTGAAGGCTGAAAGGATGGTGGCCTCACTGAGTCGAATCATGCCGAACCTGAAGGGCGCCAGTAGCAGTAGAAGAAGGCTCCTGTCGGCAGTTGTCCACAGCAGACTCCTGTATGGTGCAGCGGGATGGGCGGACGCCCTGAAACAGAAGAGGAGCGTCGAGATACTGAATCGAGTCCAGCGAAGAGCCCTGATCAGGATAGTCAGTGCGTATCGTTCAGTGTCCACTGAGGCATTGCAAGTCATAGCGGGGGTCTTGCCCGTGGACATACAAGCCGAAGGACGGGCGCTCCTCCGTCGGCAGTGTATTACCAGAGACCAGCTGAAGGAGAGGCAATTGCAAAAATGGCAGACCCGATGGGAAACAACTGAGAAGGGAAGTTGGACCAGGCAGCTCCTGCCGAGGATAGCTGAATGGACAGGGAGGAACCATGGAGAGCTGGAATACCATATAACCCAGGCTCTGACGGGACATGGCTGCTTTGCGGCTTTTCTAAATAAGATAGGGAAAGAAAATAGCCCGAAGTGCTGGTACTGTGACGCAGAGGTGGATGACGTTGAACACACCCTCTTTAGGTGCGAAAGATGGGACTACGAAAGGCTGCAGGTCATGAGAGAAACGACGGAATGGCCAACGAAAGAAAACTTTGTGGCCATTCTCCTGCGGTCGAAAGAGGACTGGGAAGTCATCGTCAAGTACGTCAGCAAAATTCTTAAAGCTAAGGAGGACACGGAGAGGCAGCGCGAGCGCACCGTTCGCTAAGCACACACTGGGCGTCTGAAGTAATGCTATCGCAGTTCCGGGCGCCCGGGAGAGGATTCGAGGAGGGGTTTTAGTGGGTAGTCTCGCCCCGACCACCATGGCGAGGAGTCCCACACTCCCCAGGGCAACTTGGTGTCCTGGGGGTTGTACGTAACGTATTTCCCCTCCTCCCCAAAAAAAAAAAAAAAAAAAAAAAAAAAAAAAAAAAAAAAAAAAAAAAAAAAAAAAAAAAAAAAAGGTCAGGTCAGGTCAGGTCAGGTCAGGTCAGGTCAGGTCAGGTCAGGTCAGGTCAGGTCAGGTCAGGTCAGGTCAGGTCAGGTCAGGTCAGGTCAGGTCAGGTCAGGTCAGGTCAGGTCAGGTCAGGTCAGGTCAGGTCAGGTCAGGTCAGGTCAGGTCAGGTCAGGTCAGGTCAGGTCAGGTCAGGTCAGGTCAGGTCAGGTCAGGTCAGGTCAGGTCAGGTCAGGTCAGGTCAGGTCAGGTCAGGTCAGGTCAGGTCAGGTCAGGTCAGGTCAGGTCAGGTCAGGTCAGGTCAGGTCAGGTCAGGTCAGGTCAGGTCAGGTCAGGTCAGGTCAGGTCAGGTCAGGTCAGGTCAGGTCAGGTCAGGTCCCCTCCAAGGAGCCGTGAGACCTTGTCGTTGGTGGAGGGGCTTAAGTAACCGGAATGATGCTCGGGGCGATGCCGGCGGGAGCTTCGCGCTCCTGGTAGGGTCACCCATGCCGGCAAGGTTCGAGCGGACCGGCGAAAAACAAAGGACGGCTCAACCCTCAGGATCCACCACGAAAGTCGTGGCACGGGAACTGGCGAACCCGGGGGAGATCCGAGCTACGGTTGGTCAAACGCGGACCAATCGTCACACACCGTAACCGCGGCTCACACCTCAACAACCCTTGCTAGCGTGGCAGGGGTACGTCGTGTGAGGACTCGCGGCCGGGGGGCTTGCCTTAAACGGCCGGCCCGCGAGGAGGCAACCTCCATAAAATAACCGACAGCGAAGTCGCAAAAACCTGCGGGGCACCTGGCGCACCCCGTAGTATAAATGCCTTACTCGGCCATGCGGGGCTCTGGTCGAGTGGACCGTTTTTTTCCCTAGCTTATCGTGGGACGAAATATGGAGAATGAAAAATCAAAAAAGGATAAACAGGACAAGAAGACGACCGAAGGCGAGGGACGGGAAAGGGAAGAAGAAATAAAAACAACGGAGCGCTTAGCTCTTGATTTAGAACTGACTCTGGGAAGGAACCTGAGCAGAAGGCCATCCTCCCTGGTTGTGTCGCCTGCAGAATTTATCGGTTCCCCATGCCGCTCCGGAGCTTCAACTCCGGGGTCGGAGAATCTGGGAATGCTAGAGTTCATGTGGGATGAGGTGAAGTGCCAATCAGTTGCAAGAAAAGAGCCCAAAAATCCCGAAATGGGCCAGCCGGACGACAAGGACACGAGGAACGGCAAAGATAAGAGTGGTGCCGTCCCCAAGCTGATGTTAAACCAGCTCAGCAAGCTACAAAAGATTAGCTCACTGACGGACGACAGCCCCAGGAAAAGAAAGGTGGCGGACACGTCGATGGAGACGGATGTGGGAATAAATCCCTATAAAAAAAGGGAAAGCCTCGAGGTAGCCAACCTTAAAGAAGCCATGGACGCGGTCACGAGAATCGGAGGCAAAATCGAAAAAGTTGTAAAAAACCTGTACCAACCGAAAAGAGAGTTGGTGGATCTAGTGGCCAAATTAAACAAGTGGACTGCTGTCTTTAAAAGGGAGACACTTAAAGCTTGGATGGAGGCACACAAATACGAGCCGGTCGAAAAGGCCATGATAGACGTGGACACCCAGGCCGATGTTGAACGGGAAACTGAAGTAAACAAGAGAAAGGCGACCACACGGAATATAGGATGTCAGACAGATCCAGAAGATATGGACGGACCAATGAAACGGCGAACAAAGAAAACAGAGGTGTCCACACAGGACGCTGCCGTTCAGGTTGACCTGAAGCCGGAGCTGAGGACGTGCGAGACTCAGACGGGTGCCTGGTCAAACTCTACCAAGGAGTTAAAGACCCTGGAAAAAACTGACACGTTCGAGAAATGGGGCGCGATCGCAAGCAGAAAATGGAAAGAGGATCTTTTTACCAACACCGTGGTAGTTGTCGGAACGCCCTTCGAGACGAAAGACGATGTCACGAAGGTTGTGCTGGTGGAGCCGGAGGACAGAGATATGGATAAGGGCATCCAAAGGGCCTTCCGGGAAAGATACCCCGAACTTAGGTTCGGAGATCGCGAGGTGGACGTGGTAGAACAAACGACCAGAGTCAGGTCCCAACTACCTGGCGAGGTAGCGAGACGTAAGGTTGTCAAGATTATGCACGACGGCATGGAGGGAGACCTATGGAGGAAGTTCTGTGAGCTCAGGAAAGAGACTGAGAGCGATGTGCGGGTGGCCATGCACCACGTAAACTCCATGGGAACGGAGCGCTTGAGGAAGATGGCTGAAGCGGTCTTCCACGGAACGGGAACCACAGTGGCCATCTACACAACGCAAGCCAAGATGGAAGAAGATAGGAAAGGAGTTCCGCCGGAAGGAAAGAAAAAAGACGCTGCCGTGGTACCGAGAGAATCTCGAGGACGGGCAAAGGGGGCGCTCATAATCAAAGCCACAGACGAGCGGAGTGCCAAGGAGGTGCTGCAGTTAATGCGAACCAGCATTAACTTGCAAGAGGTCGGAGTAAGCGTCAAAGGCTTGGCGAGAAACGACTCCGGAGAAATAAAAATCGACGTCCAAGAAACCAAAGAAGGAGGACGGATGTCTTTCAAGAGAGCGGCCGAGAGCTATGCAAAGGACAAGGCCGAGATAGCTTGGCACGAGCCCAAAAGAACAATTATGTTGAGGGACGTCGATAACGTTGTCTCTGAGGAGGAGATCCGCCAGGCCATCTGTGCAGAGGCGGGTGACGATGTCGGACAGATAGAGGTCCACATCAAAAAGCCCGAGCAAGGCACAAAAGGCAGGAAGACGTATGCGATGGTGACCGTCAATACGAGGACGGCACAGGCTTTGGAAAACAAGGAGCGGCTGCGGGTGGGCTGGTCGCAGTTCAGAACAAGGGCCCTGGAAAGGCCAGCGAAGTGCTTTCGCTGCCAGGAATTTGGCCATCTAGCGGCGGACTGTAAGAGTGCCGTCGAGAAAAAAGAGGCATGTTATAGATGCGGGGGACCAGGCCACTTCGCAAGAAATTGCAAAGAGGAGGCACCGAAGTGCTACTCGTGCGGGGAGTCGGGCCACTTGGCTAGAAGCATGAGATGCAGAAATTACAAGGCGGCGGTCGAACAAATAAGGCGTCAGGACCGAGACAGGAAGCCAAATAGGCGCACGTCTCAGTCGGCTGGACAGGATTGACTAGCGGCCCACAGCCGAGGCGGGGTAGGCCCACAACAAAACAAAAAAGCGAGGGGAAGCAAACAGGAGAGAAAAAAGAACACGGCCACGCTCAAAATAATGCAGTTAAACTTAAATAGAAGCAGCGCAGTGCACGATCTTGTTATGGAGTCGGAACCCAAGGCGGATGTACTCATAGCCAGCGAACCCAACAAAAAACGGATGGACAAAGGGGGATGGTATGTGGACACATACCGGGACGCGGCCATCAAAGTCCTGAACAGAAAGCTGAAGGTGGAGAACTCTGGAAGAGGAAAGGGGTACGTTTGGGTTGAAATCGATGGTGTGATAATAGTCAGTGGATACGCGTCACCGAACATCGGCATCGAGGAATTCAAGAAGTATCTGGGACGCTTGGAAAACTGCATCAGACATGCAAGGCTGGATGTACTCGTCGCTGGAGATTTGAATGCCAAATCGCCGATTTGGGGATCAGGGGCGGAAGACAACAGGGGGGCCGCATTAGCAGACCTTCTCTCTGCAAACAACATGTTTGCACAAAATTTAGGCGAAAAAGCGACGTTTGTGGGAGCACGAGGGGAGTCAGTCATCGACATTACATGTGCCACCAGCGGGTTGGCACCAAGAATACAAAACTGGAAAGTGGAAGACACAGAGACTTTGAGCGATCACCGGCTCATTACGTATGAAATAGTCGGGTCAAGCGAGAAAGAAAGAAAAAACAAAACAAGTGCAGGATGGTTTTGGAAAGAAGAGTCAGAAGAAGCTTTCGCCAGGGAACTGGGAAAAAGAGTGGGCCACATCCGTGAGATTTCGGTAGCGGCACTAACCAAAATTATCAACCACGCATGCAACTCTGTGCTGAAAAAGAAAAACTGTGGCAAAAACGGGCGAAAACCGGCATACTGGTGGACGCCCGAAATAGCAAATACTCGAGCCGCCTGTGTCACACTAAGAAGAGCGATGATGAGGGCAAAGGGAAACGAAAGAAACAGAGAGCTGGCCGCTGAGAAATATAAGAAGGCACGGAAAGATTTGAAATATCAAATCCTCAAGAGGAAGGAGAAGGCATGGAAAAAACTGGTCGAAGACGTGGACGAAAATCCATGGGGGACCGGATATAAGGCCGCCATGGGGAAATTCGTCAGAGAAACACCGCCAACTGGCGCCGAGACACGAGAAGCGGTTCGGAAACTCTTCCCGAATACTCCCTTGCCCGTGTGGATAAGGCAGCCACCCGAAGAGGTCGCAGAATTCGATCTGAAAGAGATCGAGGCGGCGGCAAACAAACTCCGCCCAAAGAAGGCTCCCGGACCCGACGGTTTCTCTGCGGAGATCGTAAAAGCGACCGTAAGAGCCGTACCGGATGTCATCTTGCAGATTGCAAACGGCTGCCTGCGAGAGCGAATGTTCCCTATTGAGTGGAAGAGGGCTAAGCTGGCACTGATCCCTAAAGGAAAGGCAGATTGCCAAGGTAAACGAAAGTTCAGACCGATATGCCTTCTGGACTGCCTGGGGAAGTTGATGGAACACCTGATCAGAGCACGACTGGCGGACGAGCTCGAGGAGAAGGGAGGCCTGAGTGACGCCCAATACGGTTTTCGAGAGGGACTCTCGACGCAGCACGCGATCGAGGAGGTCATAAAGGTGGCAAGATATGCGAATGCGGGCAGCTGGGGGAGAAAAGATTATTGTGCTCTTATCACCCTGGACGTAGAGAACGCTTTTAACACGGCCCCCTGGGCTGGGATAGTGGAGGCCCTAAGGAAGAGAAACACCAGCGAGTACCTCATTAGCCTGATACAAAGTTACCTAACGGATAGAAGCCTAGAGGTCGATGAACAAGTCACGATCGGGGTGTCGTGTGGGGTTCCCCAGGGATCGGTGCTAGGACCCACGCTATGGAACGTGCTGTACGATGGGGTGCTTGGACTAGAATTGCCGGAGGGCCTAAGGCTGATCGCCTTTGCGGACGATCTAGCTGTTCTGGTGACGGCGAAAACCGAACAAGAACTAATGAGTTTGGCAAACTATGCCCTGGAGAGGGTCGTAGGTTGGATGGAGGAAACAGGTTTGAAGCTAGCTGTCCAAAAAACGGAAGCCGTCCTGCTGGTAGGAAAAAGGAGACCCGGAAACGTAAAATTTCAAATTGGTGGTGAGGAGATTCTACCAGCAACATCACTTAAGTACCTCGGGGTACGAATGGATAGGGCCATGACCTTTGTTCCCCACGTGGAAG
>NC_091056.1:3684149-3698426 GCF_963966145.1 Tenebrio molitor | reverse complement strand
ATCAGCACAACATTTTGCCATTATTGTTATATATATTTATTATGGACGCCCAAGGATTGAGAAAATCGTTTTCCATCCGAGGTATTCGTCTAGTTCAACATCATCAGTAGGGCTTAACGACCTGAATATCAATTTTGAACAAACTTGACTGTCGAAAATTCGTTTGTCGCAGAAAATTAAATTTTTACGACGCACGAAGACAATCTTTCGTTTTGTTTCGTTTTATTTGCATCGCAACATTTTGCTATTATTATTATATATTATGGACGCCCAAGGATTAAGAAAATCGTTTTCCATCCGAGGTATTCGTCTAGTTCAACATCACCAGTAGGGCTTGGTAACGACTTGACCATCAATTTTGAACAAACTTGACTGTCGAAAATTCGTTTGTCGCAGAAAATTAAATTTTTACGACGCACGAAGACAATCTTTCGTTTAAGTTCCTCTTTAATATATTATTCGTGATACATGTAAATACATATCGTATCATCATTTTATCTCGGCAGTTACGAACGGCCCGAATCGTACCAGTGACTATCGAATCTCGTCTGTGTCGCAGAAACTTAACGATAGGGAGACGAATCCTAAGTGTGGTCGTATTCGGATAGAAAGTGGAGAGAGCCGCAACATCACTCCCGCACGATCTCCGTCCAAAAGATGTAGAAGAAGTTAGGAAAGTTTTGAACGCATAGGGACCGCAGACGGGTTAACGCCATGCCGCATCCGCGTTCTCGCTGTGGGAGACGGTCGAACCATTACCACTGACCATCGAGATTCGCCCGTGTAGCGCCGTGCGAAGACAATCTTGAGTGTGGTGGTATTCGAAAAGAATGACGAGGTGAAGACCTCGAACAATCTAGCCGTCAGAAAGCCGTACATGACGGTATCTGTAGGACGGCCGAAACGTACCACACAAGTTCGATGGACGCCGTCGGAAAATTAAATTCTTAAAACGTCCCTAGATAAACTTAGTATCAGCGTGGTAGTATCCGGAAAGAAACAACGAACGGGCCGCCGTGCCATCGGAACAACAACAACAACGACCCTCGCAAATTCTCCGTCCACAACGAGAGGTAAATCGTCAGCGCTAGTTCAATAATGTCGGATCATGAGATGAGACAGTCCGAAAATCACGGTACGTACGGTGCGAACACCTAAACCGCCCGAAACATCGAGTCGCCACATCGACCAACGCGCCACACAACTACCTCTCATATATACGGATTCGGTCACGCTAGCGGCATGACGATACGGATCGAAAGCGGACAGCCGAAAGCCGGACCCCGACGCGGCGCTGCCCGGCTATGCTGTATTCAGGTACTTTCGAGTGCAAAATCGAAACGTCCCCATCGCCTTTACTCCGGCCCTGAAAATAATTTTTCGATTTTTTCAACGGGGATCTGCCGCGTTTTTCGTTCCGCCGCTGTCCGTGATGAAATTTTTTTTTTTTTCGAAAAAATTTTTTCAACACAAAAGTGAACGCTGCACTTCTGGATCGGACTTTGAAATAATTTCGACATTTTTCGTTGACGCTGCACTTCCGGAACCGAATGAACGCTGCACTTCTGGAATCGAACGAACGCTGCACTTCCGGACCCGAATGAACGCTGCACTTCTGGATCGGACTTTGAAATAATTTCGACATTTTTCGTTGACGCTGCACTTCCGGAACCGAATGAACGCTGCACTTCTGGAATCGAACGAACGCTGCACTTCCGGACCCGAATGAACGCTGCACTTCTGGATCGGACTTTGAAATAATTTCGACATTTTTCGTTGACGCTGCACTTCCGGACCTGAATGAACGCTGCACTTCTGGAATTGAACGAACGCTGCACTTCTGGAATCGAACGAACGCTGCACTTCCGGACCTGAATGAACGCTGCACTTCTGAAATTGAACGAACGCTGCACTTCTGGAATCGAATGAACGCTGCACTTCTGGATGGGACTTGGAAATAATTTCTACATTTTTCGTGGACGCCGCACCACCGGACCCGAACGAACGCTGCACTTCTGGAATCGACCGAACGCTGCACTTCCGGACCTGAATGAACGCTGCACTTCTGGAATTGAACGAACGCTGTACTTCTGGAATCGAACGAACGCTGCACTTCCGGACCTAAACGAACGCTGCACTTCTGGATGGGACTTGAAATAATTTCTACACTTTTCGAGGACGCCGCACCACCGGACCCGAACGAACGCTGCACTTCTGGAATCGACCGAACGCTGCACTTCCGGACCTGAATGAACGCTGCACTTCTGGAATTGAACGAACGCTGCACTTCTGGAATCGAACGAACGCTGCACTTCCGGACCTGAATGAACGCTGCACTTCTGGAATTGAACGAACGCTGCACTTCTGGAATCGAACGAACGCTGCACTTCCGGACCCGAACGAACGCTGCACTTCTGGAATCGAACGAACGCTGTACTTCCGGACCTAAACGAATGCTGCACTTCTGGATGGGACTTTGAAATAATTTCTACATTTTTCGTGGACGCCGCACCACCGGACCCGAACGAACGCTGCACTTCTGGAATCGACCGAACGCTGCACTTCCGGACCTGAATGAACGCTGCACTTCTGGAATTGAACGAACGCTGCACTTCTGGAATCGAACGAACGCTGCACTTCCGGACCTGAATGAACGCTGCACTTCTGGAATTGAACGAACGCTGCACTTCTGGAATCGAATGAACGCTGCACTTCTGGATGGGACTTGGAAATAATTTCTACATTTTTCGTGGACGCCGCACCACCGTACCCGAACGAACGCTGCACTTCTGGAATCGACCGAACGCTGCACTTCCGGACCTGAATGAACGCTGCACTTCTGGAATTGAACGAACGCTGTACTTCTGGAATCGAACGAACGCTGCACTTCCGGACCTGAATGAACGCTGCACTTCTGGAATTGAACGAACGCTGCACTTCTGGAATCGAACGAACGCTGCACTTCCGGACCTGAATGAACGCTGCACTTCTGGAATTGAACGAACGCTGCACTTCTGGAATCGAACGAACGCTGCACTTCCGGACCCGAACGAACGCTGCACTTCTGGATCGGACTTGGAAATAATTTCGACATTTTCTGTTGAGGCTGCACTTCCGGACCTGAATGAACGCTGCACTTCTGGAATCGAACGAACGCTGCACTTCTGGAATCGAATGAACGCTGCACTTCTGGATGGGACTTGGAAATAATTTCTACATTTTTCGTGGACGCCGCACCACCGGACCCGAACGAACGCTGCACTTCTGGAATCGACCGAACGCTGCACTTCCGGACCTGAATGAACGCTGCACTTCTGGATCGGACTTGGAAATAATTTCGACATTTTTCGTTGACGCTGCACTTCCGGAACCGAATGAACGCTGCACTTCTGGATCGGACTTTGAAATAATTTCGACATTTTTCGTAGACGCCGCACCACCGGACCCGAACGAACGCTGCACTTCTGGAATCGACCGAACGCTGCACTTCCGGACCTGAATGAACGCTGCACTTCTGGAATTGAACGAACGCTGCACTTCTGGAATCGAACGAACGCTGCACTTCCGGACCTGAATGAACGCTGCACTTCTGGAATTGAACGAACGCTGCACTTCTGGAATCGAATGAACGCTGCACTTCTGGATGGGACTTGGAAATAATTTCTACATTTTTCGTGGACGCCGCACCACCGGACCCGAACGAACGCTGCACTTCTGGAATCGACCGAACGCTGCACTTCCGGACCTGAATGAACGCTGCACTTCTGGAATTGAACGAACACTGTACTTCTGGAATCGAACGAACGCTGCACTTCCGGACCTGAATGAACGCTGCACTTCTGGAATTGAACGAACGCTGCACTTCTGGAATCGAATGAACGCTGCACTTCTGGATGGGACTTGGAAATAATTTCTACATTTTTCGTGGACGCCGCACCACCGGACCCGAACGAACGCTGCACTTCTGGAATCGACCGAACGCTGCACTTCCGGACCTGAATGAACGCTGCACTTCTGGAATTGAACGAACGCTGTACTTCTGGAATCGAACGAACGCTGCACTTCCGGACCTGAATGAACGCTGCACTTCTGGAATTGAACGAACGCTGCACTTCTGGAATCGAACGAACGCTGCACTTCCGGACCTGAATGAACGCTGCACTTCTGGAATTGAACGAACGCTGCACTTCTGGAATCGAATGAACGCTGCACTTCTGGATGGGACTTTGAAATAATTTCTACATTTTTCGTGGACGTCGCACCACCGGACCCGCACGAACGCTGCACTTCTGGAATCGAACGAACGCTGCACTTCCGGACCTGAATGAACGCTGCACTTCTGGAATTGAACGAACGCTGCACTTCTGGAATCGAACGAACGCTGCACTTCCGGACCTGAATGAACGCTGCACTTCTGGAATTGAACGAACGCTGCACTTCTGGAATCGAACGAACGCTGCACTTCCGGACCTGAATGAACGCTGCACTTCTGGAATCGAACGAACGCTGTACTTCCGGACCCGAACGAACGCTGCACTTCTGGAATCGAACGAACGCTGCACTTCCGGACCCGAATGAACGCTGCACTTCTGGATCGGACTTTGAAATAATTTCTACATTTTTCGTGGACGCCGCACCACCGAACCCGAACGAACGCTGCACTTCTGGAATCGTCCGAACGCTGCACTTCCGGACCCGAATGAACGCTGCACTTCTGGATCGGACTTTGAAATAATTTCTACATTTTTCGTGGACGCCGCACCACCGGACCCGAACGAACGCTGCACTTCTGGAATCGAACGAACGCTGCACTTCCGGACCTGAATGAACGCTGCACTTCTGGAATTGAACGAACGCTGCACTTCTGGAATCGAACGAACGCTGCACTTCCGGACCCGAACGAACGCTGCACTTCTGGAATCGAACGAACGCTGCACTTCCGGACCCGAATGAACGCTGCACTTCTGGATCGGACTTTGAAATAATTTCTACATTTTTCGTGGACGCCGCACCACCGGACCCGAACGAACGCTGCACTTCTGGAATCGACCGAACGCTGCACTTCTGGAATCGAACGAACGCTGCACTTCTGGATGGGACTTTGAAATAATTTCTACATTTTTCGTGAACGCCGCACCACCGGACCCGAACGAACGCTGCACTTCTGGATGGGACTTTGAAATAATTTCGACATTTTTCGTTGATGCCGCGCTACCGAACACGAACGAACGCCGCACTTCTGGATCGGACTTGGAAATAATTTCTACATTTTTTGTTGACGTTGCACTTCCGGACCTGAATGAACGCTGCACTTCTGGAATTGAACGAACGCTGCACTTCTGGATGGGACTTTGAAATAATTTCGACATTTTTCGTTGACGCTCCACTTCCGGACTCGAACGAACGCTGCACTTTTGGATGGAACTTTGAAATAATTTCGACATTTTTCTTTGATGCCGCACTACCGAACACGAACGAACGCTGCACTTCTGGATCGGACTTGGAAATAATTTCTACATTTTTTGTTGACGCTGCACTTCCGGACCTGAATGAACGCTGCACTTCTGGATCGAAATGATGTTGCGATTATATCGTCTCGACAGTCCGATGCGTACCTACGGATCGACATACGATCCGGACCTCTTACTTTGGCTTGAAGTTAGTCAGTCTGTTTCATATTTTGTTTTACTTCGTGAAATCGTACTCGACGGTCTCTCGTCCGAAACACTTCGAGATCCGTAAAAGAAGATATTTAACGATGTTTCTAGTTTATCAAAAGTGAGGGAAATTCCTCAGAACTTTTTCTTGTCAAATCTCGTCCCCTTTAATGTTCTATTTCAGTCGGGCGATCAAATCTGTCCGCGACCGCCTTCGAGTGGTTCCCACCCACCGGCACGTCTATGATCGTAAACGACTGTCCTCGCTGCACGGTACCCCGTTCCGATGGAACCGGTAATACACATTACGAGTATATCTGCTTGCATACCATCTTGGGAAACTAATTCTGGTAATCGATCATTTTCGGTTTGTTCGTGTTTCGTAGTCTCATATCTGACTATATAAAATTCGTAAATTGGAATGTTCGAATATTCTATTTTTTTATTCGAACAATCCGATCTGGTATTTTTACAATTCGAATAGATATTAGAACATTGCCGAATTATTGTTGAGTATTGCGTTTCGCGTGGGTTATTCGGCAGTTTGCTTGTTCGAAATTAGCACAGTAACGTGCATTTATTTTTGTTTTTTTCTTTTTGGGATTGGAGAGTAGGTATTCATATTATTGGAATGCCTCCAATTTTTTTTTTTTGACTTTGAAATAATTTCGACATGGACGCTGCACTTCTGGACCCGAATGAACGCTGCACTTCTGGATGGGACTTTGCAATAATTTCGACGTGGACGCTGCACTTCCGGACACGAATGAACGCTGCACTTCTGGATGGGACTTTGCAATACTTTCGACATGGACGCTGCACTTCCGGACCCAAATGAACGCTGTACTTCTGGATCGGACTTTGAAATAATTTCGACATGGACGCTGCACTTCCGGACCCGAATGAACGCTGTACTTCTGGATCGGACTTTGAAATAATTTCGACATGGACGCTGCACTTCCGGACCCGAATGAACGCTGTACTTCTGGATCGGACTTTGAAATAATTTCGACATGGACGCTGCACTTCCGGACCCGAATGAACGCTGTACTTCTGGATCGGACTTTGAAATAATTTCGACATGGACGCTGCACTTCCGGACCCGAATGAACGCTGCACTTCTGGATGGGACTTTGAAATAATTTCGACATGGACGCTGCACTTCCGGACCCGAATGAACGCTGCACTTCTGGATGGGACTTTGCAATATTTTCGACGTGGACGCTGCACTTCCGGACCCGAATGATATTACGATTGTTTCGTCTCGACAGTCCGGTGCGTCTCTACGGATCGACATACGACCAGAACCTCTTACTTTGACCGGAAGTTACATATTTTGTTTTACTTCGTGAAATCGTACTCGAGGGTCTCTCGTCCGAAACACTTCGACATCCGTAAAAGAAGATATTCAACGATGTTTCTATTTTGTCAAAAGTGACGGAAATTCCTCCAAACTTTTTCTTGTCAAATCTCGTTCCCGTTAATGTTCTAATTTATTCGGACGATCGATTCTGACCGCCACCGCTTTCGAGTTGTCCCCACCGACCGGCACGTCTATGATCGTAAACGACTGTTTTCGGAGCACTGTACGCCGTTCCGATGCAACCGGTATTACACGTAATGGGACCGTCGTGTATGTCTGGTTGCATACCGTCGTTGGAAACATTTTCTGGGTCCCTCTTTGTAACTTTCCCGGCGCATCCACCATTTGTCGATTAGTTTCGAAGGAGCATTTTTGATCAACTTTTCGGAAGTGCAGCGTTCGGAGGAGCCCTTTTGAACAAACATTTCCGGAAGTGCAGCGTTCGAAGTGTCATTTTTGACAAATTTTCCGGAAGTGCAGCGTTTGAAGACTCATTTTTGACCAACTTTCCGGAAGTGCAGCGTTCGAAGACTCATTTTTGACCAACTTTCCGGAAGTGCAGCGTTTTGAGGAGCACTTTTGACCACACATCCCGAAGAACAGTGTTCGTGTGGACATTTTTTTCACAAAAAAAAATTCATGAGGTCATTTGAACGTCAACATTCTTGATGGAAGAAGAGACGATTTGTATGGGCTAGTAATATATAAGTAATATATAAGTAATATATAAGTAATATATAAGTAATATATAAGTAATATATAAGTAATATATAAGTAATATATAAGTAATATATAAGTAATATATAAGTAATATATAAGTAATATATAAGTAATATATAAGTAATATATAAGTAATATATAAGTAATATATAAGTAATATATAAGTAATATATAAGTAATATATAAGTAATATATAAGTAATATATAAGTAATATATAAGTAATATATAAGTAATATATAAGTAATATATAAGTAATATATAAGTAATATATATAAGTCCGATCCGGAAGTGCAGCGTTCAAAAAAATTTTTGTAAAATATCTTTTATCCTCTTCTATTCCCCTTTTTCCTTTTTATATACTTTATATTAATTCCTTTATATATTATATATATATATATATATTTATCTATCTATCTCTCTATCTCTTTTTTTATTATTACTCATTTTTTTATTCTGTAAATTTTATTATCTCCTTGATAAACTCTTCTTCTCCTTTTTCCTCCTCCTCCTCCTCCTCCTCCTCCTCCTGGTCCTTGGCTTCTCCTCTCTCTCTCTGGTCCTCTCCATCCTCTGGTCCTCTCCTCCACATCCTCTGGTCCCCTCCATCCTCTGGTCCTCTCCATCCTCTGGTCCTCTCCATCCTCTGGTCGGCGGTCGGTCGGGTCGGTTGGGTCGGTCGGGTCGGTCGGGTCGGTCGGGTCGGTCGGGTCGGTCGGTCACCATGTTTATTTTTATCGTTCGACTATTGCAGAACACTGCAATCTGTCTGTCTGTTAACATACCAAGCTCTCTTTCACATTCATTTCGTTCGGTTCCGGGCCGTTTCCAAAATAATATTAGACGTGCCCTTACGAACGATCAATTCATTTCGACACCTCTGCTAATTTTGTTTCTTAAGAGACGTGCTGCTCTCTCCTTCATAAGTGCATCGATTAGTGCAAAACACCGCCTGACCACTTTCGACAATCCCAGCTCTCTTTGCCATTCAATTATTAATTTCGTTCGGTTCCGGGCCGTTTCCAAAATAATATTAGACGTGCCCTTACGAACGATCAATTCATTTCGACACCTCTGCTAATTTTGTTTCTTAAGAGACGTGCTGCTCTCCTTCATAAGTGCATCGAGTAGTGCAAAACACCGCCTGACCACTTTCGACAATCCCAGCTCGCTTTGCCATTCAATTATTAATTTCGTTCGGTACCGGGTCGTTTCCAAAATAATATTAGACGTGCCCTTACGAACGATCAATTCATTTCGACACCTCTGCTAATTTTGTTTCTTAAGAGACGTGCTGCTCTCCTTCATAAGTGCATCGAGTAGTGCAAAACACCGCCTGACCACTTTCGACAATCCCAGCTCGCTTTGCCATTCAATTATTAATTTCGTTCGGTACCGGGTCGTTTCCAAAATAATATTAGACGTGCCCTTACGAACGATCAATTCATTTCGACACCTCTGCTAATTTTGTTTCTTAAGAGACGTGCTGCTCTCCTTCATAAGTGCATCGAGTAGTGCAAAACACCGCCTGACCACTTTCGACAATCCCAGCTCGCTTTGCCATTCAATTATTAATTTCGTTCGGTTCCGGGCCGTTTCCAAAATAATATTAGACGTGCCCTTACGAACGATGAATTCATTTCGACACCTCTGCTAATTTTGTTTCTTAAGAGACGTGCTGCTCTCCTTCATAAGTGCATCGAGTAGTGCAAAACACCGCCTGACCACTTTCGACAATCCCAGCTCGCTTTGCCATTCAATTATTAATTTCGTTCGGTACCGGGTCGTTTCCAAAATAATATTAGACGTGCCCTTACGAACGATCAATTCATTTCGACACCTCTGCTAATTTTGTTTCTTAAGAGACGTGCTGCTCTCCTTCATAAGTGCATCGAGTAGTGCAAAACACCGCCTGACCACTTTCGACAATCCCAGCTCGCTTTGCCATTCAATTATTAATTTCGTTCGGTACCGGGTCGTTTCCAAAATAATATTAGACGTGCCCTTACGAACGATCAATTCATTTCGACACCTCTGCTAATTTTGTTTCTTAAGAGACGTGCTGCTCTCCTTCATAAGTGCATCGAGTAGTGCAAAACACCGCCTGACCACTTTCGACAATCCCAGCTCGCTTTGCCATTCAATTATTAATTTCGTTCGGTTCCGGGCCGTTTCCAAAATAATATTAGACGTGCCCTTACGAACGATGAATTCATTTCGACACCTCTGCTAATTTTGTTTCTTAAGAGACGTGCTGCTCTCCTTCATAAGTGCATCGAGTAGTGCAAAACACCGCCTGACCACTTTCGACAATCCCAGCTCGCTTTGCCATTCAATTATTAATTTCGTTCGGTTCCGGGCCGTTTCCAAAATAATATTAGACGTGCCCTTACGAACGATGAATTCATTTCGACACCTCTGCTAATTTTGTTTCTTAAGAGACGTGCTGCTCTCCTTCATAAGTGCATCGAGTAGTGCAAAACACCGCCTGACCACTTTCGACAATCCCAGCTCGCTTTGCCATTCAATTATTAATTTCGTTCGGTACCGGGTCGTTTCCAAAATAATATTAGACGTGCCCTTACGAACGATCAATTTATTTCGACACCTCTGCTAATTTTGTTTCTTAAGAGACGTGCTGCTCTCCTTCATAAGTGCATCGAGTAGTGCAAAACACCGCCTGACCACTTTCGACAATCCCAGCTCGCTTTGCCATTCAATTATTAATTTCGTTCGGTACCGGGTCGTTTCCAAAATAATATTAGACGTGCCCTTACGAACGATCAATTCATTTCGACACCTCTGCTAATTTTGTTTCTTAAGAGACGTGCTGCTCTCCTTCATAAGTGCATCGAGTAGTGCAAAACACCGCCTGACCACTTTCGACAATCCCAGCTCGCTTTGCCATTCAATTATTAATTTCGTTCGGTACCGGGTCGTTTCCAAAATAATATTAGACGTGCCCTTACGAACGATGCATTATTTTATCACCTCTGTTTTTCTCTTATTTAATTTGCCTTATTTGATCCTTCATTATGTTCAGATCCATTTGTCTTTCTAATCCTTTTTAATTTCTCACTATGCGAATACAATGCCCCTTGTATATACGGATTTGGTCACGCTAGCGGCATGACGATACGGATCGAAAGCGGACAGCCGAAAGCCGGACCCCGACGCGGCGCTGCCCGGCTATGCTGTATTCAGGTACTTTCGAGTGCGAAATCGAAACGTCCCCATCGCCTTTACTCCGGCCGTGAAAATAATTTTTCGATTTTTTCAACGGGGATCTGCCGCGTTTTTCGTTCCGCCGCTGTCCGTGATGAAAAATTTTTTTTTTTCAAATTTTTGAATTTCCAACGCTGCACTTCCGGATTTTACTTTGATGAAAAAAAAATTTTTGATGCTGTACTTCCGGATTTTTTACGATAAATCGGTAACGTTTTTGTTTCAAAATATCCGGAACTGCAGCCTTCGAATATTTCCTTTTCGGAAAAATCCAGAAGTACAGCCTTCGGAGGTGTTTTGGTGCAGATTTTTTTTATAAAATTTTTACTTCATCTTTCAGTTCACATGTGGAACCTGAAAAATCGAAAAGCCGGAAGTGCAGCGTTCGAATGTTTTTTTTTACGAAAAATCTAGCTGAGTGATTATTGAAACAAAGCATTGGGATGGCCCAGGAGGATGTTGAAGCTATTCGATGTTTGTCCGGTAGCTCTGAATAACGACGTGAAGAAATTCAAGCAAGCGCGGGTAAACGGCGGGAGTAGCCGTGACTCTCTTATTAGCACGGGTAAACGTGGGTCCTGAAATATCGAAAAGCCGGAAGTGCAGCGTTCAGATGTTTTTTTTTTTTGACGAAAAATCTAGCTGTCTATCTGATTATTGCAACAAGGCATTGCGATGGCCCAAGAGCTCTGAATAACGACGTGAAGAAATTCAAGCAAGCGCGGGTAAACGGCGGGAGTAGCCGTGACTCTCTTATTAGCACGGGTAAACGTGGGTCCTGAAATATCGAAAAGCCGGAAGTGCAGCGTTCAGATGTTTTTTTTTTTGACGAAAAATCTAGCTGTCTATCTGATTATTGCAACAAGGCATTGCGATGGCCCAAGAGCTCTGAATAACGACGTGAAGAAATTCAAGCAAGCGCGGGTAAACGGCGGGAGTAGCCGTGACTCTCTTATTAGCACGGGTAAACGTGGGTCCTGAAATATCGAAAAGCCGGAAGTGCAGCGTTCAGATGTTTTTTTTTTTTGACGAAAAATCTAGCTGTCTATCTGATTATTGCAACAAGGCATTGCGATGGCCCAAGAGCTCTGAATAACGACGTGAAGAAATTCAAGCAAGCGCGGGTAAACGGCGGGAGTAGCCGTGACTCTCTTATTAGCACGGGTAAACGTGGGACCTGAAATATCGAAAAGCCGGAAGTGCAGCGTTCAAATGTTTTTTTTTTGACGAAAAATCTAGCTGTCTATTCGATCATTGCAATAAGGCATTGGGCTTGAATGAATTTTTCCGGAAGTACAGCATCCCATTTTATTTCCAAATTTTCGGATTTATTTCCGTTTTGCCGTCGATGTGCAGACTAGAAAAATCGCAAATCCGGAAGTGCAGCGTTCGAGGATATAGAAAAAAAATCCACGCGGCAATGAGAATAAAAAAAATTAAAAAAAAATTAAAAATCGCCCACCACCGATGAGATGTTGTTTCGACATACTAATAACAACATGCTATTGCAAATTTGTGTATCTGATTGTCGCATCCCTCGAGGGGGTCGTCCGTGTTTCATACCTCTCAGCACAGGAGGGACTGCTGCTTGACGGTAATTAAGTTTGCAAAATATGATTTTGCTGTTTCCAATTGGTCCGTGTTTCTTTGACTTTTCAATCAAACGTTTGAGTTTGATTAGTCGTCTTGCGCTGTTTGCAAAATTTTTGACTTTGCAATTAAAGCACTGTCAGGGCTCCCTCTTTTGTGGTTTTTGCTTATGGTATTTATGTATAAAACGATACAACGTAGTAACCTATTTCTGTATGTTTGCTTGACTTGTTTTAAGCCTTGTTTTTGGTGTGCACGTATAATACACGTCGTTGTAACCATTTTTGTTCTCTGCTTTGCTTTCGGTATGGATGTATTACTGAATACTTCGTAGTAACCATTTTCAGTTTGTCTGCACGTTTTGCTTTTGGTACGTATGTCAATACAATACTTCGTAGTAACCATTTTCTGTTCGTTCATTTTTCTATTAGTTTATATTGACCACTCCTTTTCCCTTCCGTGGCAAGTTATGATAATAACTGTAGGGGAAAGAGTTAAGAATATTTATTAAGAAAATCGAGTACATCTAGCCTACAAGAGACTATCCCAAGTTTTAGTACTTTATTCATCATACATTGTATTATTATATTATCGTCATTTATTTGAGCATCCCATCGAAGTGGGTGTTCGGAGGCGCTCGATCAATCACTGGTTTCCCTTCCGTGGCAAGTTATGATAATAACTGTAGGGGAAAGAGTTAAGAATATTTATTAAGAAAAGCGGGTACGTCTAGCCTACAAGACGATCCCAAATTTTAGTACTTTATTCATCATACATTGTATTATTATATTATCGTCATTTATTTGAGCATCCCAACGAAGTGGGTGTTCGGAGGCGCTCGATCACTCGTAGTGGTGGATAAAATTAACCACCGACCAAACTAGACTGTCGAAAATTCGTTTGTCGCAGAAAATTAAATTTTTACGACGCACGAAGACAACAATCTTGGATTCGGTTGCGTTCGAAAAGGGAAGCGTCGTCGTAACAACAACAACAACCCTAGAGTGAATTCAAATAAACTTAACTCAATCAAGTTTTAGTACTTTATTCATCATACATTGTATTATTATATTATCGTCAATTATTTGAGCATCCCAACGAAGTGGGTGTTCGGAGGCGCTCGATCACTCGTAGTGGTGGATAAAATTAACCACCGACCAAACTAGACTGCCGAAAATTCGTTTGTCGCAGAAAATTAAATTTTTACGACGCACGAAGACACAATCTTAGGTTCGGTTGCGTTCGAAAAGGGAAGCGTCGTCGGAACAACAACAACCCTAGAGTGAATTCAAATAAACTTAACTCAATCAAGTTTTAGTACTTTATTCATCATATTAACGTCATGTATTTGAGCATCCCATGGAAATGGGGGTTCGGAGGCGCTCGATCATTCGTTTCCCCTTCCGTGGTAAGTTATGATAATAACTGTAGGGAAAAGAGTTAAGAATATTTATTAAGAAAAACGGGTATCGTCTAGCCTACAAGACGATCCCAAATTTTAGTACTTTATTCATCATGCATTGTATTATCATATTTATCGTTATTTATTTGAGCATCCCATCAAAGTGGGTGTTCGGAGGCGCTCGATCACTCGTAGTGGTGGATAAAATTAACCACCGACCAAACTAGACTGTCGAAAATTCGTTTGTCGCAGAAAATTCAATTTTTACGACGCACGAAGACAACAATCTTAGGTTCGGTTGCGTTCGAAAAGGGAAGCGTCG
>NC_091056.1:3540562-3676449 GCF_963966145.1 Tenebrio molitor | reverse complement strand
AGTTAAACGACGCAAGAACTACAGAATTCCAGGTTCCAAGACGCTAACTTTCCTCTAAATACGTTTTTTCGCTCGCAACTTTGTAGAATCACGAAAAACTAAGTGCCAATCGGAATTTCGTCGTGGAACTTGTACATTTCGAAGTAAAACGACGCAAGAATTACAGAATTCCAGGTTCCAAGACGCTAACTTTCTTCTAAATAAGTTTTTTCGCTCGCAACTGTGTAGGATCACGAAAAACTAAGTGCGAATCGGAATTTCGTCGTGGAACTTGTACATTTCGAATTAAAACGACGCAAGAATTACAGAATTCCAGGTTCCAAGACGCTAGCTTTCCTCTAAATACGTTTTTTCGCCCGCAACTGTGTAGGATCACGAAAAGCTAAGTGCGAATCAGAATTTCGTCGTGGAACTTGTACATTTCGAAGTAAAACGACGCAAGAATTACAGAATTCCAGGTTTCCAAGACGCTAACTTTCCTCTAAATATGTTTTTTTCGCTCGCAACTCTGTAGGATCACGAAAAACTAAGTGCGAATCGGAATTTCGTCGTGGAACTTGTACATTTGGAAGTAAAACGACGCAAGAATTACAGAATTCCAGGTTCCAAGACGCTAACTTTCCTCTAAATACGTTTTTTCGCTCGCAACTCTGTAGGATCGCGAAAAACTAAGTGCGAATCGGAATTTCGTCGTGGAACTTGTACATTTCGAAGTAAAACGACGCAAGAATTACAGAGTTCCAGGTTCCAAGACGATAACTTTCCTCTAAATACGTTTTTTCGCTCGCAACTGTGTAGGATCACGAAAAACTAAGTGCGAATCGGAATTTCGTCGTGGAACTTGTACATTTCGAAGTAAAACGACGCAAGAACTAAAGAATTCCAGATTCCAAGACGCTAACTTTCCTCTAAATACTTTTTTCCGCTCGCAACTCTGTAGGATCACGAAAAACTAAGTGCGAATCGGAATTTCGTCGTGGAACTTGTACATTTCGAAGTAAAACGACGCAAGAACTACAGAATTCCAGGTTCCAAGACGCTAACTTTCCTCTAAATACGTTTTTTCGCTCGCAACTGTGTAGGATCACGAAAAACTAAGTGCGAATCGGAATTTCGTCGTGGAACTTGTACATTTCGAAGTAAAACGACGCAAGAATTACAGAATTCCAGGTTCCAAGACGCTAACTTTCCTCTAAATAAGTTTTTTCGCTCGCAACTGTGTAGGATCACGAAAAACTAAGTGCGAGTCGGAATTTCGCCGTGGAACTTGTACATTTCGAAGGAAAACGACGCAAGAACTACAGAATTCCAGGTTCCAAGACGCTAACTTTCCTCTAAATACGTTTTTTCGCTCGCAACTGTGTAGGATCACGAAAAACTAAGTGCGAATCGGAATTTCGTCGTGGAACTTGTACATTTCGAAGTAAAACGACGCAAGAATTACAGAATTCCAGGTTCCAAGACGCTAACTTTCCTCTAAATACGTTTTTTCGCTCGCAACTCTGTAGGATCACGAAAAACTAAGTGCGAATCGGAATTTCGTCGTGGAACTTGTACATTTCGAAGGAAAACGACGCAAGAATTACAGAATTCCAGATTCCAAGACGCTAACTTTCCTCTAAATACGTTTTTCGCTCGCAACTGTGTAGGATCACGAAAAACTAAGCGCGAGTCGGAATTTCGTCGTGGAACTTGTAGATTTCGAAGTAAAACGACGCAAGAATTACAGAATTCCAGGTTCCAAGACGCTAACTTTCTTCTAAATACGTTTTTTCGCTCGCAACTGTGTAGGATCACGAAAAACTAAGTGCGAGTCGGAATTTCGTCGTGGAACTTGTACATTTCGAAGTAAAACGACGCAAGAGTTACAGAATTCCAGGTTCCAAGACGCTAACTTTCCTCTAAATACGTTTTTTCGCTCGCAACTGTGTAGGATCACGAAAAACTAAGTGCGAATCGGAATTTCGTCGTGGAACTTGTACATTTCGAAGTAAAACGACGCAAGAATTACAGAATTCCAATTTACGCTGCACTTCCGGACCCGAATGAACGCTGCACTTCTGGATCGGACTTGGAAATAATTTCGACATTTTCCGTTGAGGTTGCACTTCCGGACCCGAACGAACGCTGCACTTCTGGAATCGAACGAACGCTGTACTTCCGGACCTGAACGAACGCTGCACTTCTGGATGGGACTTTGAAATAATTTCTACATTTTTCGTGGACGCCGCACCACCGGACCCGAACGAACGCTGCACTTCTGGAATCGAACGAACGCTGCACTTCCGGACCGGAATGAACGCTGCACTTCTGGAATTGAACGAACGCTGCACTTCTGGAATCGGACGAACGCTGCACTTCCGGACCTGAATGAACGCTGCACTTCTGGAATTGAACGAACGCTGCACTCCTGGAATCGAACGAACGCTGCACTTCCGGACCTGAATGAACGGTGCACTTCTGGAATTGAACGAACGCTGCACTTCTGGAATCGAACGAACGCTGCACTTCCGGACCCGAATGAACGCTGCACTTCTGGATCGGACTTGGAAATAATTTCGACATTTTCCGTTGAGGCTGCACTTCCGGACCCGAACGAACGCTGCACTTCTGGAATCGAAAGAACGCTGTACTTCCGGACCTGAACGAACGCTGCACTTCTGGATGGGACTTTGAAATAATTTCTACATTTTTCGTGGACGCCGCACCACCGGACCCGAACGAACGCTGCACTCCTGGAATCGAACGAACGCTGCACTTCCGGACCTGAATGAACGGTGCACTTCTGGAATTGAACGAACGCTGCACTTCTGGAATCGAACGAACGCTGCACTTCCGGACCCGAATGAACGCTGCACTTCTGGATCGGACTTGGAAATAATTTCGACATTTTCCGTTGAGGCTGCACTTCCGGACCCGAACGAACGCTGCACTTCTGGAATCGAAAGAACGCTGTACTTCCGGACCTGAACGAACGCTGCACTTCTGGATGGGACTTTGAAATAATTTCTACATTTTTCGTGGACGCCGCACCACCGGACCCGAACGAACGCTGCACTTCTGGAATCGAACGAACGCTGCACTTCCGGACCTGAATGAACGCTGCACTTCTGGAATTGAACGAACGCTGCACTTCTGGAATCGAACGAACGCTGCACTTCCGGACCTGAATGAACGCTGCACTTCTGGAATTGAACGAACGCTGCACTTCTGGAATCGAACGAACGCTGCACTTCCGGACCTGAATGAACGCTGCACTTCTGGAATTGAACGAACGCTGCACTTCTGGAATCGGACGAACGCTGCACTTCCGGACCTGAATGAACGCTGCACTTCTGGAATTAAACGAACGCTGCACTTCTGGAATCGAACGAACGCTGCACTTCCGGACACGAACGAACGCTGCACTTCTGGAATCGAACGAACGCTGCACTTCCGGACCCGAATGAACGCTGCACTTCTGGATCGGACTTGGAAATAATTTCGACATTTTCCGTTGAGGCTGCACTTCCGGACCCGAACGAACGCTGCACTTCTGGAATCGAACGAACGCTGTACTTCCGGACCTGAACGAACGCCGCACTTCTGGATGGGACTTTGAAATAATTTCTACATTTTTCGTGGACGCCGCACCACCGGACCCGAACGAACGCTGCACTTCTGGAATCGAACGAACGCTGCACTTCCGGACCTGAATGAACGCTGCACTTCTGAAATTGAACGAACGCTGCACTTCTGGAATCGGACGAACGCTGCACTTCCGGACCTGAATGAACGCTGCACTTCTGGAATTGAACGAACGCTGCAATTCTGGAATCGAACGAACGCTGCACTTCCGGACCCGAATGAACGCTGCACTTCTGGAATTGAACGAACGCTGCACTTCTGGAATCGGACTTGGAAATAATTTCGACATTTTCCGTTGAGGCTGCACTTCCGGACCCGAACGAACGCTGCACTTCTGGAATCGAACGAACGCTGTACTTCCGGACCTGAACGAACGCCGCACTTCTGGATGGGACTTTGAAATAATTTCTACATTTTTCGTGGACGCCGCACCACCGGACCCGAACGAACGCTGCACTTCTGGAATCGAACGAACGCTGCACTTCCGGACCTGAATGAACGCTGCACTTCTGGAATATAACGAACGCTGCACTTCTGGAATCGGACGAACGCTGCACTTCCGGACCTGAATGAACGCTGCACTTCTGGAATTGAACGAACGCTGCAATTCTGGAATCGAACGAAAGCTGCACTTCCGGACCCGAATGAACGCTGCACTTCTGGAATTGAACGAACGCTGCACTTCTGGAATCGGACTTGGAAATAATTTCGACATTTTCCGTTGAGGCTGCACTTCCGGACCCGAACGAACGCTGCACTTCTGGAATCGAACGAACGCTGTACTTCCGGACCTGAACGAACGCTGCACTTCTGGATGGGACTTTGAAATAATTTCTACATTTTTCGTGGACGCCGCACCACCGGACGCGAACGAACGCTGCACTTCTGGAATCGAACGAACGCTGCACTTCCGGACCGGAATGAACGCTGCACTTCTGGAATTGAACGAACGCTGCACTTCTGGAATCGGACGAACGCTGCACTTCCGGACCTGAATGAACGCTGCACTTCTGGAATTGACCGAACGCTGCACTTCTGGAATCGAACGAACGCTGCACTTCCGGACCCGAATGAACGCTGCACTTCTGGATCGGACTTGGAAATAATTTCGACATTTTCCGTTGAGGCTGCACTTCCGGACCCGAACGAACGCTGCACTTCTGGAATCGAACGAACGCTGTACTTCCGGACCTGAACGAACGCTGCACTTCTGGATGGGACTTTGAAATAATTTCTACATTTTTCGTGGACGCCGCACCACCGGACCCGAACGAACGCTGCACTTCTGGAATCGAACGAACGCTGCACTTCCGGACCTGAATGAACGCTGCACTTCTGGAATTGAACGAACGCTGCACTCCTGGAATCGAACGAACGCTGCACTTCCGGACCGGAATGAACGCTGCACTTCTGGAATTGAACGAACGCTGCACTTCTGGAATCGAAAGAACGCTGCACTTCCGGACCTGAATGAACGCTGCACTTCTGGAATTGAACGAACGCTGCACTTCTGGAATCGAACGAACGCTGCACTTCCGGACCTGAATGAACGCTGCACTTCTGGAATTGAACGAACGCTGCACTTCTGGAATCGAACGAACGCTGCACTTCCGGACCTGAATGAACGCTGCACTTCTGGAATTGAACGAACGCCGCACTTCTGGAATCGGACGAACGCTGCACTTCCGGACCTGAATGAACGCTGCACTTCTGGAATTGAACGAACGCTGCACTTCTGGAATCGAACGAACGCTGCACTTCCGGACACGAACGAACGCTGCACTTCTGGAATCGAACGAACGCTGCACTTCCGGACCCGAATGAACGCTGCACTTCTGGATCGGACTTGGAAATAATTTCGACATTTTCCGTTGAGGCTGCACTTCCGGACCCGAACGAACGCTGCACTTCTGGAATCGAACGAACGCTGTACTTCCGGACCTGAACGAACGCCGCACTTCTGGATGGGACTTTGAAATAATTTCTACATTTTTCGTGGACGCCGCACCACCGGACCCGAACGAACGCTGCACTACTGGAATCGAACGAACGCTGCACTTCTGGAATCGGACTTGGAAATAATTTCGACATTTTCCGTTGAGGCTGCACTTCCGGACCCGAACGAACGCTGCACTTCTGGAATCGAACGAACGCTGTACTTCCGGACCTGAACGAACGCCGCACTTCTGGATGGGACTTTGAAATAATTTCTACATTTTTCGTGGACGCCGCACCACCGGACCCGAACGAACGCTGCACTTCTGGAATCGAACGAACGCTGCACTTCCGGACCTGAATGAACGCTGCACTTCTGGAATTGAACGAACGCTGCACTTCTGGAATCGGACGAACGCTGCACTTCCGGACCTGAATGAACGCTGCACTTCTGGAATTGAACGAACGCTGCACTTCTGGAATCGAACGAACGCTGCACTTCCGGACCCGAATGAACGCTGCACTTCTGGATCGGACTTTGAAATAATTTCGACATTTTTCGTTGACGCTGCACTTCCGGACACGAACGAACGCTGCACTTCTGGAATCGAACGAACGCTGCACTTCCGGACCCGAATGAACGCTGCACTTCTGGATCGGACTTGGAAATAATTTCGACATTTTCCGTTGAGGCTGCACTTCCGGACCCGAACGAACGCTGCACTTCTGGAATCGAAAGAACGCTGTACTTCCGGACCTGAACGAACGCTGCACTTCTGGATGGGACTTTGAAATAATTTCTACATTTTTCGTGGACGCCGCACCACCGGACCCGAACGAACGCTGCACTTCTGGAATCGAACGAACGCTGCACTTCCGGACCTGAATGAACGCTGCACTTCTGGAATTGAACGAACGCTGCACTTCTGGAATCGAACGAACGCTGCACTTCCGGACCTGAATGAACGCTGCACTTCTGGAATTGAACGAACGCTGCACTTCTGGAATCGAACGAACGCTGCACTTCCGGACCTGAATGAACGCTGCACTTCTGGAATTGAACGAACGCTGCACTTCTGGAATCGGACGAACGCTGCACTTCCGGACCTGAATGAACGCTGCACTTCCGGACCTGAATGAACGCTGCACTTCTGGAATTGAACGAACGCTGCACTTCTGGAATCGGACGAACGCTGCACTTCCGGACCTGAATGAACGCTGCACTTCTGGAATTGAACGAACGCTGCAATTCTGGAATCGAACGAACGCTGCACTTCCGGACCCGAATGAACGCTGCACTTCTGGAATTGAACGAACGCTGCACTTCTGGAATCGGACTTGGAAATAATTTCGACATTTTCCGTTGAGGCTGCACTTCCGGACCCGAACGAACGCTGCACTTCTGGAATCGAACGAACGCTGTACTTCCGGACCTGAACGAACGCCGCACTTCTGGATGGGACTTTGAAATAATTTCTACATTTTTCGTAGACGCCGCACCACCGGACCCGAACGAACGCTGCACTTCTGGAATCGAACGAACGCTGCACTTCCGGACCTGAATGAACGCTGCACTTCTGGAATTGAACGAACGCTGCACTTCTGGAATCGGACGAACGCTGCACTTCCGGACCTGAATGAACGCTGCACTTCTGGAATTGAACGAACGCTGCACTTCTGGAATCGAACGAACGCTGCACTTCCGGACCCGAATGAACGCTGCACTTCTGGATCGGACTTGGAAATAATTTCGACATTTTCCGTTGAGGATGCACTTCCGGACCCGAACGAACGCTGCACTTCTGGAATCGAAAGAACGCTGTACTTCCGGACCTGAACGAACGCTGCACTTCTGGATGGGACTTTGAAATAATTTCTACATTTTTCGTGGACGCCGCACCACCGGACCCGAACGAACGCTGCACTTCTGGAATCGAACGAACGCTGCACTTCCGGACCTGAATGAACGCTGCACTTCTGGAATTGAACGAACGCTGCACTTCTGGAATCGAACGAACGCTGCACTTCCGGACCTGAATGAACGCTGCACTTCTGGAATTGAACGAACGCTGCACTTCTGGAATCGAACGAACGCTGCACTTCCGGACCTGAATGAACGCTGCACTTCTGGAATTGAACGAACGCTGCACTTCTGGAATCGGACGAACGCTGCACTTCCGGACCTGAATGAACGCTGCACTTCTGGAATTGAACGAACGCTGCACTTCTGGAATCGAACGAACGCTGCACTTCCGGACACGAACGAACGCTGCACTTCTGGAATCGAACGAACGCTGCACTTCCGGACCCGAATGAACGCTGCACTTCTGGATCGGACTTGGAAATAATTTCGACATTTTCCGTTGAGGCTGCACTTCCGGACCCGAACGACGCTGCACTTCTGGAATCGAACGAACGCTGTACTTCCGGACCTGAACGAACGCCGCACTTCTGGATGGGACTTTGAAATAATTTCTACATTTTTCGTGGACGCCGCACCACCGGACCCGAACGAACGCTGCACTTCTGGAATCGAACGAACGCTGCACTTCCGGACCTGAATGAACGCTGCACTTCTGGAATTGAACGAACGCTGCACTTCTGGAATCGGACGAACGCTGCACTTCCGGACCTGAATGAACGCTGCACTTCTGGAATTGAACGAACGCTGCAATTCTGGAATCGAACGAACGCTGCACTTCCGGTCCCGAATGAACGCTGCACTTCTGGAATTGAACGAACGCTGCACTTCTGGAATCGGACTTGGAAATAATTTCGACATTTTCCGTTGAGGCTGCACTTCCGGACCCGAACGAACGCTGCACTTCTGGAATCGAACGAACGCTGTACTTCCGGACCTGAACGAACGCCGCACTTCTGGATGGGACTTTGAAATAATTTCTACATTTTTCGTGGACGCCGCACCACCGGACCCGAACGAACGCTGCACTTCTGGAATCGAACGAACGCTGCACTTCCGGACCTGAATGAACGCTGCACTTCTGGAATTGAACGAACGCTGCACTTCTGGAATCGGACGAACGCTGCACTTCCGGACCTGAATGAACGCTGCACTTCTGGAATTGAACGAACGCTGCAATTCTGGAATCGAACGAACGCTGCACTTCCGGACCCGAATGAACGCTGCACTTCTGGAATTGAACGAACGCTGCACTTCTGGAATCGGACTTGGAAATAATTTCGACATTTTCCGTTGAGGCTGCACTTCCGGACCCGAACGAACGCTGCACTTCTGGAATCGAACGAACGCTGTACTTCCGGACCTGAACGAACGCTGCACTTCTGGATGGGACTTTGAAATAATTTCTACATTTTTCGTGGACGCCGCACCACCGGACCCGAACGAACGCTGCACTTCTGGAATCGAACGAACGCTGCACTTCCGGACCGGAATGAACGCTGCACTTCTGGAATTGAACGAACGCTGCACTTCTGGAATCGGACGAACGCTGCACTTCCGGACCTGAATGAACGCTGCACTTCTGGAATTGAACGAACGCTGCACTTCTGGAATCGAACGAACGCTGCACTTCCGGACCCGAATGAACGCTGCACTTCTGGATCGGACTTGGAAATAATTTCGACATTTTCCGTTGAGGCTGCACTTCCGGACCCGAACGAACGCTGCACTTCTGGAATCGAACGAACGCTGTACTTCCGGACCTGAACGAACGCCGCACTTCTGGATGGGACTTTGAAATAATTTCTACATTTTTCGTGGACGCCGCACCACCGGACCCGAACGAACGCTGCACTTCTGGAATCGAACGAACGCTGCACTTCCGGACCTGAATGAACGCTGCACTTCTGGAATATAACGAACGCTGCACTTCTGGAATCGGACGAACGCTGCACTTCCGGACCTGAATGAACGCTGCACTTCTGGAATTGAACGAACGCTGCAATTCTGGAATCGAACGAACGCTGCACTTCCGGACCCGAATGAACGCTGCACTTCTGGAATTGAACGAACGCTGCACTTCTGGAATCGGACTTGGAAATAATTTCGACATTTTCCGTTGAGGCTGCACTTCCGGACCCGAACGAACGCTGCACTTCTGGAATCGAACGAACGCTGTACTTCCGGACCTGAACGAACGCTGCACTTCTGGATGGGACTTTGAAATAATTTCTACATTTTTCGTGGACGCCGCACCACCGGACCCGAACGAACGCTGCACTTCTGGAATCGAACGAACGCTGCACTTCCGGACCGGAATGAACGCTGCACTTCTGGAATTGAACGAACGCTGCACTTCTGGAATCGGACGAACGCTGCACTTCCGGACCTGAATGAACGCTGCACTTCTGGAATTGAACGAACGCTGCACTTCTGGAATCGAACGAACGCTGCACTTCCGGACCCGAATGAACGCTGCACTTCTGGATCGGACTTGGAAATAATTTCGACATTTTCCGTTGAGGCTGCACTTCCGGACCCGAACGAACGCTGCACTTCTGGAATCGAACGAACGCTGTACTTCCGGACCTGAACGAACGCTGCACTTCTGGATGGGACTTTGAAATAATTTCTACATTTTTCGTGGACGCCGCACCACCGGACCCGAACGAACGCTGCACTTCTGGAATCGAACGAACGCTGCACTTCCGGACCTGAATGAACGCTGCACTTCTGGAATTGAACGAACGCTGCACTCCTGGAATCGAACGAACGCTGCACTTCCGGACCGGAATGAACGCTGCACTTCTGGAATTGAACGAACGCTGCACTTCTGGAATCGAAAGAACGCTGCACTTCCGGACCTGAATGAACGCTGCACTTCTGGAATTGAACGAACGCTGCACTTCTGGAATCGAACGAACGCTGCACTTCCGGACCTGAATGAACGCTGCACTTCTGGAATTGAACGAACGCTGCACTTCTGGAATCGAACGAACGCTGCACTTCCGGACCTGAATGAACGCTGCACTTCTGGAATTGAACGAACGCCGCACTTCTGGAATCGGACGAACGCTGCACTTCCGGACCTGAATGAACGCTGCACTTCTGGAATTGAACGAACGCTGCACTTCTGGAATCGAACGAACGCTGCACTTCCGGACACGAACGAACGCTGCACTTCTGGAATCGAACGAACGCTGCACTTCCGGACCCGAATGAACGCTGCACTTCTGGATCGGACTTGGAAATAATTTCGACATTTTCCGTTGAGGCTGCACTTCCGGACCCGAACGAACGCTGCACTTCTGGAATCGAACGAACGCTGTACTTCCGGACCTGAACGAACGCCGCACTTCTGGATGGGACTTTGAAATAATTTCTACATTTTTCGTGGACGCCGCACCACCGGACCCGAACGAACGCTGCACTACTGGAATCGAACGAACGCTGCACTTCTGGAATCGGACTTGGAAATAATTTCGACATTTTCCGTTGAGGCTGCACTTCCGGACCCGAACGAACGCTGCACTTCTGGAATCGAACGAACGCTGTACTTCCGGACCTGAACGAACGCCGCACTTCTGGATGGGACTTTGAAATAATTTCTACATTTTTCGTGGACGCCGCACCACCGGACCCGAACGAACGCTGCACTTCTGGAATCGAACGAACGCTGCACTTCCGGACCTGAATGAACGCTGCACTTCTGGAATTGAACGAACGCTGCACTTCTGGAATCGGACGAACGCTGCACTTCCGGACCTGAATGAACGCTGCACTTCTGGAATTGAACGAACGCTGCACTTCTGGAATCGAACGAACGCTGCACTTCCGGACCCGAATGAACGCTGCACTTCTGGATCGGACTTTGAAATAATTTCGACATTTTTCGTTGACGCTGCACTTCCGGACACGAACGAACGCTGCACTTCTGGAATCGAACGAACGCTGCACTTCCGGACCCGAATGAACGCTGCACTTCTGGATCGGACTTGGAAATAATTTCGACATTTTCCGTTGAGGCTGCACTTCCGGACCCGAACGAACGCTGCACTTCTGGAATCGAAAGAACGCTGTACTTCCGGACCTGAACGAACGCTGCACTTCTGGATGGGACTTTGAAATAATTTCTACATTTTTCGTGGACGCCGCACCACCGGACCCGAACGAACGCTGCACTTCTGGAATCGAACGAACGCTGCACTTCCGGACCTGAATGAACGCTGCACTTCTGGAATTGAACGAACGCTGCACTTCTGGAATCGAACGAACGCTGCACTTCCGGACCTGAATGAACGCTGCACTTCTGGAATTGAACGAACGCTGCACTTCTGGAATCGAACGAACGCTGCACTTCCGGACCTGAATGAACGCTGCACTTCTGGAATTGAACGAACGCTGCACTTCTGGAATCGGACGAACGCTGCACTTCCGGACCTGAATGAACGCTGCACTTCCGGACCTGAATGAACGCTGCACTTCTGGAATTGAACGAACGCTGCACTTCTGGAATCGGACGAACGCTGCACTTCCGGACCTGAATGAACGCTGCACTTCTGGAATTGAACGAACGCTGCAATTCTGGAATCGAACGAACGCTGCACTTCCGGACCCGAATGAACGCTGCACTTCTGGAATTGAACGAACGCTGCACTTCTGGAATCGGACTTGGAAATAATTTCGACATTTTCCGTTGAGGCTGCACTTCCGGACCCGAACGAACGCTGCACTTCTGGAATCGAACGAACGCTGTACTTCCGGACCTGAACGAACGCCGCACTTCTGGATGGGACTTTGAAATAATTTCTACATTTTTCGTAGACGCCGCACCACCGGACCCGAACGAACGCTGCACTTCTGGAATCGAACGAACGCTGCACTTCCGGACCTGAATGAACGCTGCACTTCTGGAATTGAACGAACGCTGCACTTCTGGAATCGGACGAACGCTGCACTTCCGGACCTGAATGAACGCTGCACTTCTGGAATTGAACGAACGCTGCACTTCTGGAATCGAACGAACGCTGCACTTCCGGACCCGAATGAACGCTGCACTTCTGGATCGGACTTGGAAATAATTTCGACATTTTCCGTTGAGGATGCACTTCCGGACCCGAACGAACGCTGCACTTCTGGAATCGAAAGAACGCTGTACTTCCGGACCTGAACGAACGCTGCACTTCTGGATGGGACTTTGAAATAATTTCTACATTTTTCGTGGACGCCGCACCACCGGACCCGAACGAACGCTGCACTTCTGGAATCGAACGAACGCTGCACTTCCGGACCTGAATGAACGCTGCACTTCTGGAATTGAACGAACGCTGCACTTCTGGAATCGAACGAACGCTGCACTTCCGGACCTGAATGAACGCTGCACTTCTGGAATTGAACGAACGCTGCACTTCTGGAATCGAACGAACGCTGCACTTCCGGACCTGAATGAACGCTGCACTTCTGGAATTGAACGAACGCTGCACTTCTGGAATCGGACGAACGCTGCACTTCCGGACCTGAATGAACGCTGCACTTCTGGAATTGAACGAACGCTGCACTTCTGGAATCGAACGAACGCTGCACTTCCGGACACGAACGAACGCTGCACTTCTGGAATCGAACGAACGCTGCACTTCCGGACCCGAATGAACGCTGCACTTCTGGATCGGACTTGGAAATAATTTCGACATTTTCCGTTGAGGCTGCACTTCCGGACCCGAACGACGCTGCACTTCTGGAATCGAACGAACGCTGTACTTCCGGACCTGAACGAACGCCGCACTTCTGGATGGGACTTTGAAATAATTTCTACATTTTTCGTGGACGCCGCACCACCGGACCCGAACGAACGCTGCACTTCTGGAATCGAACGAACGCTGCACTTCCGGACCTGAATGAACGCTGCACTTCTGGAATTGAACGAACGCTGCACTTCTGGAATCGGACGAACGCTGCACTTCCGGACCTGAATGAACGCTGCACTTCTGGAATTGAACGAACGCTGCAATTCTGGAATCGAACGAACGCTGCACTTCCGGTCCCGAATGAACGCTGCACTTCTGGAATTGAACGAACGCTGCACTTCTGGAATCGGACTTGGAAATAATTTCGACATTTTCCGTTGAGGCTGCACTTCCGGACCCGAACGAACGCTGCACTTCTGGAATCGAACGAACGCTGTACTTCCGGACCTGAACGAACGCCGCACTTCTGGATGGGACTTTGAAATAATTTCTACATTTTTCGTGGACGCCGCACCACCGGACCCGAACGAACGCTGCACTTCTGGAATCGAACGAACGCTGCACTTCCGGACCTGAATGAACGCTGCACTTCTGGAATTGAACGAACGCTGCACTTCTGGAATCGGACGAACGCTGCACTTCCGGACCTGAATGAACGCTGCACTTCTGGAATTGAACGAACGCTGCAATTCTGGAATCGAACGAACGCTGCACTTCCGGACCCGAATGAACGCTGCACTTCTGGAATTGAACGAACGCTGCACTTCTGGAATCGGACTTGGAAATAATTTCGACATTTTCCGTTGAGGCTGCACTTCCGGACCCGAAAGAACGCTGCACTTCTGGAATCGAACGAACGCTGTACTTCCGGACCTGAACGAACGCCGCACTTCTGGATGGGACTTTGAAATAATTTCTACATTTTTCGTGGACGCCGCACCACCGGACCCGAACGAACGCTGCACTTCTGGAATCGAACGAACGCTGCACTTCCGGACCTGAATGAACGCTGCACTTCTGGAATTGAACGAACGCTGCACTTCTGGAATCGGACGAACGCTGCACTTCCGGACCTGAATGAACGCTGCACTTCTGGAATTGAACGAACGCTGCACTTCTGGAATCGAACGAACGCTGCACTTCCGGACCCGAATGAACGCTGCACTTCTGGATCGGACTTTGAAATAATTTCGACATTTTTCGTTGACGCTGCACTTCCGGACACGAACGAACGCTGCACTTCTGGAATCGAACGAACGCTGCACTTCCGGACCCGAATGAACGCTGCACTTCTGGATCGGACTTGGAAATAATTTCGACATTTTCCGTTGAGGCTGCACTTCCGGACCCGAACGAACGCTGCACTTCTGGAATCGAACGAACGCTGTACTTCCGGACCTGAACGAACGCTGCACTTCTGGATGGGACTTTGAAATAATTTCTACATTTTTCGTGGACGCCGCACCACCGGACCCGAACGAACGCTGCACTTCTGGAATCGAACGAACGCTGCACTTCCGGACCTGAATGAACGCTGCACTTCTGGAATTGAACGAACGCTGCACTCCTGGAATCGAACGAACGCTGCACTTCCGGACCGGAATGAACGCTGCACTTCTGGAATTGAACGAACGCTGCACTTCTGGAATCAAACGAACGCTGCACTTCCGGACCTGAATGAACGCTGCACTTCTGGAATTGAACGAACGCTGCACTTCTGGAATCGAACGAACGCTGCACTTCCGGACCCGAATGAACGCTGCACTTCTGGATCGGACTTGGAAATAATTTCGACATTTTCCGTTGAGGATGCACTTCCGGACCCGAACGAACGCTGCACTTCTGGAATCGAAAGAACGCTGTACTTCCGGACCTGAACGAACGCTGCACTTCTGGATGGGACTTTGAAATAATTTCTACATTTTTCGTGGACGCCGCACCACCGGACCCGAACGAACGCTGCACTTCTGGAATCGAACGAACGCTGCACTTCCGGACCTGAATGAACGCTGCACTTCTGGAATTGAACGAACGCTGCACTTCTGGAATCGAACGAACGCTGCACTTCCGGACCTGAATGAACGCTGCACTTCTGGAATTGAACGAACGCTGCACTTCTGGAATCGAACGAACGCTGCACTTCCGGACCTGAATGAACGCTGCACTTCTGGAATTGAACGAACGCTGCACTTCTGGAATCGGACGAACGCTGCACTTCCGGACCTGAATGAACGCTGCACTTCTGGAATTGAACGAACGCTGCACTTCTGGAATCGAACGAACGCTGCACTTCCGGACACGAACGAACGCTGCACTTCTGGAATCGAACGAACGCTGCACTTCCGGACCCGAATGAACGCTGCACTTCTGGATCGGACTTGGAAATAATTTCGACATTTTCCGTTGAGGCTGCACTTCCGGACCCGAACGACGCTGCACTTCTGGAATCGAACGAACGCTGTACTTCCGGACCTGAACGAACGCCGCACTTCTGGATGGGACTTTGAAATAATTTCTACATTTTTCGTGGACGCCGCACCACCGGACCCGAACGAACGCTGCACTTCTGGAATCGAACGAACGCTGCACTTCCGGACCTGAATGAACGCTGCACTTCTGGAATTGAACGAACGCTGCACTTCTGGAATCGGACGAACGCTGCACTTCCGGACCTGAATGAACGCTGCACTTCTGGAATTGAACGAACGCTGCAATTCTGGAATCGAACGAACGCTGCACTTCCGGTCCCGAATGAACGCTGCACTTCTGGAATTGAACGAACGCTGCACTTCTGGAATCGGACTTGGAAATAATTTCGACATTTTCCGTTGAGGCTGCACTTCCGGACCCGAACGAACGCTGCACTTCTGGAATCGAACGAACGCTGTACTTCCGGACCTGAATGAACGCTGCACTTCTGGAATTGAACGAACGCTGCAATTCTGGAATCGAACGAACGCTGCACTTCCGGTCCCGAATGAACGCTGCAATTCTGGAATCGAACGAACGCTGCACTTCCGGACCTGAATGAACGCTGCACTTCTGGAATTGAACGAACGCTGCACTTCTGGAATCGGACGAACGCTGCACTTCCGGACCTGAATGAACGCTGCACTTCTGGAATTGAACGAACGCTGCAATTCTGGAATCGAACGAACGCTGCACTTCCGGACCCGAATGAACGCTGCACTTCTGGAATTGAACGAACGCTGCACTTCTGGAATCGGACTTGGAAATAATTTCGACATTTTCCGTTGAGGCTGCACTTCCGGACCCGAACGAACGCTGCACTTCTGGAATCGAACGAACGCTGTACTTCCGGACCTGAACGAACGCCGCACTTCTGGATGGGACTTTGAAATAATTTCTACATTTTTCGTGGACGCCGCACCACCGGACCCGAACGAACGCTGCACTTCTGGAATCGAACGAACGCTGCACTTCCGGACCTGAATGAACGCTGCACTTCTGGAATTGAACGAACGCTGCACTTCTGGAATCGGACGAACGCTGCACTTCCGGACCTGAATGAACGCTGCACTTCTGGAATTGAACGAACGCTGCAATTCTGGAATCGAACGAACGCTGCACTTCCGGACCCGAATGAACGCTGCACTTCTGGAATTGAACGAACGCTGCACTTCTGGAATCGGACTTGGAAATAATTTCGACATTTTCCGTTGAGGCTGCACTTCCGGACCCGAACGAACGCTGCACTTCTGGAATCGAACGAACGCTGTACTTCCGGACCTGAACGAACGCTGCACTTCTGGATGGGACTTTGAAATAATTTCTACATTTTTCGTGGACGCCGCACCACCGGACCCGAACGAACGCTGCACTTCTGGAATCGAACGAACGCTGCACTTCCGGACCTGAATGAACGCTGCACTTCTGGAATTGAACGAACGCTGCACTTCTGGAATCGGACGAACGCTGCACTTCCGGACCTGAATGAACGCTGCACTTCTGGAATTGAACGAACGCTGCACTTCTGGAATCGAACGAACGCTGCACTTCCGGACCCGAATGAACGCTGCACTTCTGGATCGGACTTTGAAATAATTTCGACATTTTTCGTTGACGCTGCACTTCCGGACACGAACGAACGCTGCACTTCTGGATGGGACTTTGAAATAATTTCTACATTTTTCGTGGACGCCGCACCACCGGACCCGAACGAACGCTGCACTTCTGGAATCGAACGAACGCTGCACTTCCGGACCGGAATGAACGCTGCACTTCTGGAATTGAACGAACGCTGCACTTCTGGAATCGGACGAACGCTGCACTTCCGGACCTGAATGAACGCTGCACTTCTGGAATTGAACGAACGCTGCACTTCTGGAATCGAACGAACGCTGCACTTCCGGACCCGAATGAACGCTGCACTTCTGGATCGGACTTTGAAATAATTTCGACATTTTTCGTTGACGCTGCACTTCCGGACACGAACGAACGCTGCACTTCTGGATGGGACTTTGAAATAATTTCTACATTTTTCGTGGACGCCGCACCACCGGACCCGAACGAACGCTGCACTTCTGGAATCGAACGAACGCTGCACTTCCGGACCTGAATGAACGCTGCACTTCTGGAATTGAACGAACGCTGCACTTCTGGAATCGGACGAACGCTGCACTTCCGGACCTGAATGAACGCTGCACTTCTGGAATTGAACGAACGCTGCAATTCTGGAATCGAACGAACGCTGCACTTCCGGACCCGAATGAACGCTGCACTTCTGGAATTGAACGAACGCTGCACTTCTGGAATCGGACTTGGAAATAATTTCGACATTTTCCGTTGAGGCTGCACTTCCGGACCCGAACGAACGCTGCACTTCTGGAATCGAACGAACGCTGTACTTCCGGACCTGAACGAACGCCGCACTTCTGGATGGGACTTTGAAATAATTTCTACATTTTTCGTGGACGCCGCACCACCGGACCCGAACGAACGCTGCACTTCTGGAATCGAACGAACGCTGCACTTCCGGACCTGAATGAACGCTGCACTTCTGGAATTGAACGAACGCTGCACTTCTGGAATCGGACGAACGCTGCACTTCCGGACCTGAATGAACGCTGCACTTCTGGAATTGAACGAACGCTGCACTTCTGGAATCGAACGAACGCTGCACTTCCGGACCCGAATGAACGCTGCACTTCTGGATCGGACTTTGAAATAATTTCGACATTTTTCGTTGACGCTGCACTTCCGGACACGAACGAACGCTGCACTTCTGGATGGGACTTTGAAATAATTTCTACATTTTTCGTGGACGCCGCACCACCGGACCCGAACGAACGCTGCACTTCTGGAATCGAACGAACGCTGTACTTCCGGACCTGAACGAACGCCGCACTTCTGGATGGGACTTTGAAATAATTTCTACATTTTTCGTGGACGCCGCACCACCGGACCCGAACGAACGTTGCACTTCTGGAATCGAACGAACGCTGCACTTCCGGACCTGAATGAACGCTGCACTTCTGGAATTGAACGAACGCTGCACTTCTGGAATCGGACGAACGCTGCACTTCCGGACCTGAATGAACGCTGCACTTCTGGAATTGAACGAACGCTGCACTTCTGGAATCGGACGAACGCTGCACTTCCGGACCTGAATGAACGCTGCACTTCTGGAATTGAACGAACGCTGCACTTCTGGAATCGAACGAACGCTGCACTTCCGGACACGAACGAACGCTGCACTTCCGAACCCGAATGAACGCTGCACTTCTGGATCGGACTTGGAAATAATTTCGACATTTTCCGTTGAGGCTGCACTTCCGGACCCGAACGAACGCTGCACTTCTGGAATCGAACGAACGCTGTACTTCCGGACCTGAACGAACGCTGCACTTCTGGATGGGACTTTGAAATAATTTCTACATTTTTCGTGGACGCCGCACCACCGGACCTGAACGAACGCTGCACTTCTGGAATCGAACGAACGCTGCACTTCCGGACCTGAATGAACGCTGCACTTCTGGAATTGAACGAACGCTGCACTCCTGGAATCGAACGAACGCTGCACTTCCGGACCGGAATGAACGCTGCACTTCTGGAATTGAACGAACGCTGCACTTCTGGAATCGAACGAACGCTGCACTTCCGGACCTGAATGAACGCTGCACTTCTGGAATTGAACGAACGCTGCACTTCTGGAATCGAACGAACGCTGCACTTCCGGACCCGAATGAACGCTGCACTTCTGGATCGGACTTGGAAATAATTTCGACATTTTCCGTTGAGGCTGCACTTCCGGACCCGAACGAACGCTGCACTTCTGGAATCGAAAGAACGCCGTACTTCCGGACCTGAACGAACGCTGCACTTCTGGATGGGACTTTGAAATAATTTCTACATTTTTCGTGGACGCCGCACCACCGGACCCGAACGAACGCTGCACTTCTGGAATCGAACGAACGCTGCACTTCCGGACCTGAATGAACGCTGCACTTCTGGAATTGAACGAACGCTGCACTTCTGGAATCGAACGAACGCTGCACTTCCGGACCTGAATGAACGCTGCACTTCTGGAATTGAACGAACGCTGCACTTCTGGAATCGAACGAACGCTGCACTTCCGGACCTGAATGAACGCTGCACTTCTGGAATTGAACGAACGATGCACTTCTGGAATCGGACGAACGCTGCACTTCCGGACCTGAATGAACGCTGCACTTCTGGAATTGAACGAACGCTGCACTTCTGGAATCGAACGAACGCTGCACTTCCGGACACGAACGAACGCTGCACTTCCGGAATCGAACGAACGCTGCACTTCCGGACCCGAATGAACGCTGCACTTCTGGATCGGACTTGGAAATAATTTCGACATTTTCCGTTGAGGCTGCACTTCCGGACCCGAACGAACGCTGCACTTCTGGAATCGAACGAACGCTGTACTTCCGGACCTGAACGAACGCCGCACTTCTGGATGGGACTTTGAAATAATTTCTACATTTTTCGTGGACGCCGCACCACCGGACCCGAACGAACGCTGCACTTCTGGAATCGAACGAACGCTGCACTTCCGGACCTGAATGAACGCTGCACTTCTGGAATTGAACGAACGCTGCACTTCTGGAATCGGACGATCGCTGCACTTCCGGACCTGAATGAACGCTGCACTTCTGGAATTGAAAGAACGCTGCAATTCTGGAATCGAACGAACGCTGCACTTCCGGACCCGAATGAACGCTGCACTTCTGGAATTGAACGAACGCTGCACTTCTGGAATCGGACTTGGAAATAATTTCGACATTTTCCGTTGAGGCTGCACTTCCGGACCCGAACGAACGCTGCACTTCTGGAATCGAACGAACGCTGTACTTCCGGACCTGAACGAACGCCGCACTTCTGGATGGGACTTTGAAATAATTTCTACATTTTTCGTGGACGCCGCACCACCGGACCCGAACGAACGTTGCACTTCTGGAATCGAACGAACGCTGCACTTCCGGACCTGAATGAACGCTGCACTTCTGGAATTGAACGAACGCTGCACTTCTGGAATCGGACGAACGCTGCACTTCCGGACCTGAATGAACGCTGCACTTCTGGAATTGAACGAACGCTGCAATTCTGGAATCGAACGAACGCTGCACTTCCGGACCCGAATGAACGCTGCACTTCTGGAATTGAACGAACGCTGCACTTCTGGAATCGGACTTGGAAATAATTTCGACATTTTCCGTTGAGGCTGCACTTCCGGACCCGAACGAACGCTGCACTTCTGGAATCGAACGAACGCTGTACTTCCGGACCTGAACGAACGCCGCACTTCTGGATGGGACTTTGAAATAATTTCTACATTTTTCGTGGACGCCGCACCACCGGACCCGAACGAACGCTGCACTTCTGGAATCGAACGAACGCTGCACTTCCGGACCTGAATGAACGCTGCACTTCTGGAATTGAACGAACGCTGCACTTCTGGAATCGGACGAACGCTGCACTTCCGGACCTGAATGAACGCTGCACTTCTGGAATTGAACGAACGCTGCACTTCTGGAATCGAACGAACGCTGCACTTCCGGACCCGAATGAACGCTGCACTTCTGGATCGGACTTTGAAATAATTTCGACATTTTTCGTTGACGCTGCACTTCCGGACACGAACGAACGCTGCACTTCTGGATGGGACTTTGAAATAATTTCTACATTTTTCGTGGACGCCGCACCACCGGACCCGAACGAACGCTGCACTTCTGGAATCGAACGAACGCTGCACTTCCGGACCGGAATGAACGCTGCACTTCTGGAATTGAACGAACGCTGCACTTCTGGAATCGGACGAACGCTGCACTTCCGGACCTGAATGAACGCTGCACTTCTGGAATTGAACGAACGCTGCACTTCTGGAATCGAACGAACGCTGCACTTCCGGACCCGAATGAACGCTGCACTTCTGGATCGGACTTTGAAATAATTTCGACATTTTTCGTTGACGCTGCACTTCCGGACACGAACGAACGCTGCACTTCTGGAATCGAACGAACGCTGCACTTCCGGACCCGAATGAACGCTGCACTTCTGGATCGGACTTGGAAATAATTTCGACATTTTCCGTTGAGGCTGCACTTCCGGACCCGAACGAACGCTGCACTTCTGGAATCGAAAGAACGCTGTACTTCCGGACCTGAACGAACGCTGCACTTCTGGATGGGACTTTGAAATAATTTCTACATTTTTCGTGGACGCCGCACCACCGGACCCGAACGAACGCTGCACTTCTGGAATCGAACGAACGCTGCACTTCCGGACCTGAATGAACGCTGCACTTCTGGAATTGAACGAACGCTGCACTTCTGGAATCGAACGAACGCTGCACTTCCGGACCTGAATGAACGCTGCACTTCTGGAATTGAACGAACGCTGCACTTCTGGAATCGAACGAACGCTGCACTTCCGGACCTGAATGAACGCTGCACTTCTGGAATTGAACGAACGCTGCACTTCTGGAATCGGACGAACGCTGCACTTCCGGACCTGAATGAACGCTGCACTTCTGGAATGGAACGAACGCTGCACTTCTGGAATCGAACGAACGCTGCACTTCCGGACACGAACGAACGCTGCACTTCTGGAATCGAACGAACGCTGCACTTCCGGACCCGAATGAACGCTGCACTTCTGGATCGGACTTGGAAATAATTTCTACATTTTTCGTGGACGCCGCACCACCGGACCCGAACGAACGCTGCACTTCTGGAATCGAACGAACGCTGCACTTCCGGACCTGAATGAACGCTGCACTTCTGGAATTGAACGAACGCTGCACTTCTGGAATCGGACGAACGCTGCACTTCCGGACCTGAATGAACGCTGCACTTCTGGAATTGAACGAACGCTGCAATTCTGGAATCGAACGAACGCTGCACTTTCGGACCCGAATGAACGCTGCACTTCTGGAATTGAACGAACGCTGCACTTCTGGAATCGGACTTGGAAATAATTTCGACATTTTCCGTTGAGGCTGCACTTCCGGACCCGAACGAACGCTGCACTTCTGGAATCGAACGAACGCTGTACTTCCGGACCTGAACGAACGCCGCACTTCTGGATGGGACTTTGAAATAATTTCTACATTTTTCGTGGACGCCGCACCACCGGACCCGAACGAACGCTGCACTTCTGGAATCGAACGAACGCTGCACTTCCGGACCTGAATGAACGCTGCACTTCTGGAATTGAACGAACGCTGCACTTCTGGAATCGGACGAACGCTGCACTTCCGGACCTGAATGAACGCTGCACTTCTGGAATTGAACGAACGCTGCACTTCTGGAATCGAACGAACGCTGCACTTCCGGACCCGAATGAACGCTGCACTTCTGGATCGGACTTTGAAATAATTTCGACATTTTTCGTTGACGCTGCACTTCCGGACACGAACGAACGCTGCACTTCTGGATGGGACTTTGAAATAATTTCTACATTTTTCGTGGACGCCGCACCACCGGACCCGAACGAACGCTGCACTTCTGGAATCGAACGAACGCTGCACTTCCGGACCGGAATGAACGCTGCACTTCTGGAATTGAACGAACGCTGCACTTCTGGAATCGGACGAACGCTGCACTTCCGGACCTGAATGAACGCTGCACTTCTGGAATTGAACGAACGCTGCACTTCTGGAATCGAACGAACGCTGCACTTCCGGACCCGAATGAACGCTGCACTTCTGGATCGGACTTGGAAATAATTTCGACATTTTTCGTTGACGCTGCACTTCCGGACACGAACGAACGCTGCACTTCTGGATGGGACTTTGAAATAATTTCTACATTTTTCGTGGACGCCGCACCACCGGACCCGAACGAACGCTGCACTTCTGGAATCGAACGAACGCTGCACTTCCGGACCGGAATGAACGCTGCACTTCTGGAATTGAACGAACGCTGCACTTCTGGAATCGGACGAACGCTGCACTTCCGGACCTGAATGAACGCTGCACTTCTGGAATTGAACGAACGCTGCACTTCTGGAATCGAACGAACGCTGCACTTCCGGACCCGAATGAACGCTGCACTTCTGGATCGGACTTTGAAATAATTTCGACATTTTTCGTTGACGCTGCACTTCCGGACACGAACGAACGCTGCACTTCTGGAATCGAACGAACGCTGCACTTCCGGACCCGAATGAACGCTGCACTTCTGGATCGGACTTGGAAATAATTTCGACATTTTCCGTTGAGGCTGCACTTCCGGACCCGAACGAACGCTGCACTTCTGGAATCGAAAGAACGCTGTACTTCCGGACCTGAACGAACGCTGCACTTCTGGATGGGACTTTGAAATAATTTCTACATTTTTCGTGGACGCCGCACCACCGGACCCGAACGAACGCTGCACTTCTGGAATCGAACGAACGCTGCACTTCCGGACCTGAATGAACGCTGCACTTCTGGAATTGAACGAACGCTGCACTTCTGGAATCGAACGAACGCTGCACTTCCGGACCTGAATGAACGCTGCACTTCTGGAATTGAACGAACGCTGCACTTCTGGAATCGAACGAACGCTGCACTTCCGGACCTGAATGAACGCTGCACTTCTGGAATTGAACGAACGCTGCACTTCTGGAATCGGACGAACGCTGCACTTCCGGACCTGAATGAACGCTGCACTTCTGGAATTGAACGAACGCTGCACTTCTGGAATCGAACGAACGCTGCACTTCCGGACACGAACGAACGCTGCACTTCTGGAATCGAACGAACGCTGCACTTCCGGACCCGAATGAACGCTGCACTTCTGGATCGGACTTGGAAATAATTTCTACATTTTTCGTGGACGCCGCACCACCGGACCCGAACGAACGCTGCACTTCTGGAATCGAACGAACGCTGCACTTCCGGACCTGAATGAACGCTGCACTTCTGGAATTGAACGAACGCTGCACTTCTGGAATCGGACGAACGCTGCACTTCCGGACCTGAATGAACGCTGCACTTCTGGAATTGAACGAACGCTGCAATTCTGGAATCGAACGAACGCTGCACTTCCGGACCCGAATGAACGCTGCACTTCTGGAATTGAACGAACGCTGCACTTCTGGAATCGGACTTGGAAATAATTTCGACATTTTCCGTTGAGGCTGCACTTCCGGACCCGAACGAACGCTGCACTTCTGGAATCGAACGAACGCTGTACTTCCGGACCTGAACGAACGCCGCACTTCTGGATGGGACTTTGAAATAATTTCTACATTTTTCGTGGACGCCGCACCACCGGACCCGAACGAACGCTGCACTTCTGGAATCGAACGAACGCTGCACTTCCGGACCTGAATGAACGCTGCACTTCTGGAATTGAACGAACGCTGCACTTCTGGAATCGGACGAACGCTGCACTTCCGGACCTGAATGAACGCTGCACTTCTGGAATTGAACGAACGCTGCACTTCTGGAATCGAACGAACGCTGCACTTCCGGACCCGAATGAACGCTGCACTTCTGGATCGGACTTTGAAATAATTTCTACATTTTTCGTGGACGCCGCACCACCGGACCCGAACGAACGCTGCACTTCTGGAATCGAACGAACGCTGCACTTCCGGACCGGAATGAACGCTGCACTTCTGGAATTGAACGAACGCTGCACTTCTGGAATCGAACGAACGCTGCACTTCCGGACCTGAATGAACGCTGCACTTCTGGAATTGAACGAACGCTGCACTTCTGGAATCGGACGAACGCTGCACTTCCGGACCTGAATGAACGCTGCACTTCTGGAATTGAACGAACGCTGCACTTCTGGAATCGAACGAACGCTGCACTTCCGGACACGAACGAACGCTGCACTTCTGGAATCGAACGAACGCTGCACTTCCGGACCCGAATGAACGCTGCACTTCTGGATCGGACTTGGAAATAATTTCTACATTTTTCGTGGACGCCGCACCACCGGACCCGAACGAACGCTGCACTTCTGGAATCGAACGAACGCTGCACTTCCGGACCTGAATGAACGCTGCACTTCTGGAATTGAACGAACGCTGCACTTCTGGAATCGGACGAACGCTGCACTTCCGGACCTGAATGAACGCTGCACTTCTGGAATTGAACGAACGCTGCAATTCTGGAATCGAACGAACGCTGCACTTCCGGACCCGAATGAACGCTGCACTTCTGGAATTGAACGAACGCTGCACTTCTGGAATCGGACTTGGAAATAATTTCGACATTTTCCGTTGAGGCTGCACTTCCGGACCCGAACGAACGCTGCACTTCTGGAATCGAACGAACGCTGTACTTCCGGACCTGAACGAACGCCGCACTTCTGGATGGGACTTTGAAATAATTTCTACATTTTTCGTGGACGCCGCACCACCGGACCCGAACGAACGCTGCACTTCTGGAATCGAACGAACGCTGCACTTCCGGACCTGAATGAACGCTGCACTTCTGGAATTGAACGAACGCTGCACTTCTGGAATCGGACGAACGCTGCACTTCCGGACCTGAATGAACGCTGCACTTCTGGAATTGAACGAACGCTGCACTTCTGGAATCGAACGAACGCTGCACTTCCGGACCCAAATGAACGCTGCACTTCTGGATCGGACTTTGAAATAATTTCGACATTTTTCGTTGACGCTGCACTTCCGGACACGAACAAACGCTGCACTTCTGGATGGGACTTTGAAATAATTTCTACATTTTTCGTGGACGCCGCACCACCGGACCCGAACGAACGCTGCACTTCTGGAATCGAACGAACGCTGCACTTCCGGACCGGAATGAACGCTGCACTTCTGCAATTGAACGAACGCTGCACTTCTGGAATCGGACGAACGCTGCACTTCTGGAATTGAACGAACGCTGCACTTCTGGAATCGAACGAACGCTGCACTTCCGGACCCGAATGAACGCTGCACTTCTGGATCGGACTTTGAAATAATTTCGACATTTTTCGTTGACGCTGCACTTCCGGACACGAACGAACGCTGCACTTCTGGAATCGAACGAACGCCGCACCACCGGACCCGAACGAACGCTGCACTTCTGGAATCGAACGAACGCTGCACTTCCGGACCTGAATGAACGCTGCACTTCTGGAATTGAACGAACGCTGCACTTCTGGAATCGAACGAACGCTGCACTTCCGGACCTGAATGAACGCTGCACTTCTGGAATTGAACGAACGCTGCACTTCTGGAATCGAACGAACGCTGCACTTCCGGACCTGAATGAACGCTGCACTTCTGGAATTGAACGAACGCTGCACTTCTGGAATCGGACGAACGCTGCACTTCCGGACCTGAATGAACGCTGCACTTCTGGAATTGAACGAACGCTGCACTTCTGGAATCGAACGAACGCTGCACTTCCGGACCCGAACGAACGCTGCACTTCTGGAATCGAACGAACGCTGCACTTCCGGACCTGAATGAACGCTGCACTTCTGGAATTGAACGAACGCTGCACTTCTGGAATCGAACGAACGCTGCACTTCCGGACCCGAATGAACGCTGCACTTCTGGATCGGACTTTGAAATAATTTCGACATTTTTCGTTGACGCTGCACTTCCGGACACGAACGAACGCTGCACTTCTGGAATCGAACGAACGCTGCACTTCCGGACCCGAATGAACGCTGCACTTCTGGATCGGACTTGGAAATAATTTCGACATTTTCCGTTGAGGCTGCACTTCCGGACCCGAACGAACGCTGCACTACTGGAATCGAACGAACGCTGTACTTCCGGACCTGAACGAACGCTGCACTTCTGGATGGGACTTTGAAATAATTTCTACATTTTTCGTGGACGCCGCACCACCGGACCCGAACGAACGCTGCATTTCTGGAATCGAACGAACGCTGCACTTCCGGACCGGAATGAACGCTGCACTTCTGGAATTGAACGAACGCTGCACTTCTGGAATCGGACGAACGCTGCACTTCCGGACCTGAATGAACGCTGCACTTCTGGAATTGAACGAACGCTGCACTTCTGGAATCGAACGAACGCTGCACTTCCGGACCCGAATGAACGCTGCACTTCTGGATCGGACTTTGAAATAATTTCGACATTTTTCGTTGACGCTGCACTTCCGGACACGAACGAACGCTGCACTTCTGGAATCGAACGAAAGCTGCACTTCCGGACCCGAATGAACGCTGCACTTCTGGATCGGACTTGGAAATAATTTCGACATTTTCCGTTGAGGCTGCACTTCCGGACCCGAACGAACGCTGCACTTCTGGAATCGATAGAACGCTGTACTTCCGGACCTGAACGAACGCTGCACTTCTGGATGGGACTTTGAAATAATTTCTACATTTTTCGTGGACGCCGCACCACCGGACCCGAACGAACGCTGCACTTCTGGAATCGAACGAACGCTGCACTTCCGGACCTGAATGAACGCTGCACTTCTGGAATTGAACGAACGCTGCACTTCTGGAATCGAACGAACGCTGCACTTCCGGACCTGAATGAACGCTGCACTTCTGGAATTGAACGAACGCTGCACTTCTGGAATCGAACGAACGCTGCACTTCCGGACCTGAATGAACGCTGCACTTCTGGAATTGAACGAACGCTGCACTTCTGGAATCGGACGAACGCTGCACTTCCGGACCTGAATGAACGCTGCACTTCTGGAATTGAACGAACGCTGCACTTCTGGAATCGAACGAACGCTGCACTTCCGGACACGAACGAACGCTGCACTACTGGAATCGAACGAACGCTGCACTTCCGGACCCGAATGAACGCTGCACTTCTGGATCGGACTTGGAAATAATTTCGACATTTTCCGTTGAGGCTGCACTTCCGGACCCGAACGAACGCTGCACTTCTGGAATCGAACGAACGCTGTACTTCCGGACCTGAACGAACGCCGCACTTCTGGATGGGACTTTAAAATAATTTCTACATTTTTCGTGGACGCCGCACCACCGGACCCGAACGAACGCTGCACTTCTGGAATCGAACGAACGCTGCACTTCCGGACCTGAATGAACGCTGCACTTCTGGAATTGAACGAACGCTGCACTTCTGGAATCGGACGAACGCTGCACTTCCGGACCTGAATGAACGCTGCACTTCTGGAATTGAACGAACGCTGCAATTCTGGAATCGAACGAACGCTGCACTTCCGGACCCGAATGAACGCTGCACTTCTGGAATTGAACGAACGCTGCACTTCTGGAATCGGACTTGGAAATAATTTCGACATTTTCCGTTGAGGCTGCACTTCCGGACCCGAACGAACGCTGCACTTCTGGAATCGAACGAACGCTGTACTTCCGGACCTGAACGAACGCCGCACTTCTGGATGGGACTTTGAAATAATTTCTACATTTTTCGTGGACGCCGCACCACCGGACCCGAACGAACGCTGCACTTCTGGAATCGAACGAACGCTGCACTTCCGGACCTGAATGAACGCTGCACTTCTGGAATTGAACGAACGCTGCACTCCTGGAATCGAACGAACGCTGCACTTCCGGACCGGAATGAACGCTGCACTTCTGGAATTGAACGAACGCTGCACTTCTGGAATCGAACGAACGCTGCACTTCCGGACCTGAATGAACGCTGCACTTCTGGAATTGAACGAACGCTGCACTTCTGGAATCGAACGAACGCTGCACTTCCGGACCCGAATGAACGCTGCACTTCTGGATCGGACTTGGAAATAATTTCGACATTTTCCGTTGAGGCTGCACTTCCGGACCCGAACGAACGCTGCACTTCTGGAATCGAAAGAACGCCGTACTTCCGGACCTGAACGAACGCTGCACTTCTGGATGGGACTTTGAAATAATTTCTACATTTTTCGTGGACGCCGCACCACCGGACCCGAACGAACGCTGCACTTCTGGAATCGAACGAACGCTGCACTTCCGGACCTGAATGAACGCTGCACTTCTGGAATTGAACGAACGCTGCACTTCTGGAATCGAACGAACGCTGCACTTCCGGACCTGAATGAACGCTGCACTTCTGGAATTGAACGAACGCTGCACTTCTGGAATCGAACGAACGCTGCACTTCCGGACCTGAATGAACGCTGCACTTCTGGAATTGAACGAACGCTGCACTTCTGGAATCGGACGAACGCTGCACTTCCGGACCTGAATGAACGCTGCACTTCTGGAATTGAACGAACGCTGCACTTCTGGAATCGAACGAACGCTGCACTTCCGGACACGAACGAACGCTGCACTTCCGGAATCGAACGAACGCTGCACTTCCGGACCCGAATGAACGCTGCACTTCTGGATCGGACTTGGAAATAATTTCGACATTTTCCGTTGAGGCTGCACTTCCGGACCCGAACGAACGCTGCACTTCTGGAATCGAACGAACGCTGTACTTCCGGACCTGAACGAACGCCGCACTTCTGGATGGGACTTTGAAATAATTTCTACATTTTTCGTGGACGCCGCACCACCGGACCCGAACGAACGCTGCACTTCTGGAATCGAACGAACGCTGCACTTCCGGACCTGAATGAACGCTGCACTTCTGGAATTGAACGAACGCTGCACTTCTGGAATCGGACGATCGCTGCACTTCCGGACCTGAATGAACGCTGCACTTCTGGAATTGAACGAACGCTGCAATTCTGGAATCGAACGAACGCTGCACTTCCGGACCCGAATGAACGCTGCACTTCTGGAATTGAACGAACGCTGCACTTCTGGAATCGGACTTGGAAATAATTTCGACATTTTCCGTTGAGGCTGCACTTCCGGACCCGAACGAACGCTGCACTTCTGGAATCGAACGAACGCTGTACTTCCGGACCTGAACGAACGCCGCACTTCTGGATGGGACTTTGAAATAATTTCTACATTTTTCGTGGACGCCGCACCACCGGACCCGAACGAACGTTGCACTTCTGGAATCGAACGAACGCTGCACTTCCGGACCTGAATGAACGCTGCACTTCTGGAATTGAACGAACGCTGCACTTCTGGAATCGGACGAACGCTGCACTTCCGGACCTGAATGAACGCTGCACTTCTGGAATTGAACGAACGCTGCAATTCTGGAATCGAACGAACGCTGCACTTCCGGACCCGAATGAACGCTGCACTTCTGGAATTGAACGAACGCTGCACTTCTGGAATCGGACTTGGAAATAATTTCGACATTTTCCGTTGAGGCTGCACTTCCGGACCCGAACGAACGCTGCACTTCTGGAATCGAACGAACGCTGTACTTCCGGACCTGAACGAACGCCGCACTTCTGGATGGGACTTTGAAATAATTTCTACATTTTTCGTGGACGCCGCACCACCGGACCCGAACGAACGCTGCACTTCTGGAATCGAACGAACGCTGCACTTCCGGACCTGAATGAACGCTGCACTTCTGGAATTGAACGAACGCTGCACTTCTGGAATCGGACGAACGCTGCACTTCCGGACCTGAATGAACGCTGCACTTCTGGAATTGAACGAACGCTGCACTTCTGGAATCGAACGAACGCTGCACTTCCGGACCCGAATGAACGCTGCACTTCTGGATCGGACTTTGAAATAATTTCGACATTTTTCGTTGACGCTGCACTTCCGGACACGAACGAACGCTGCACTTCTGGATGGGACTTTGAAATAATTTCTACATTTTTCGTGGACGCCGCACCACCGGACCCGAACGAACGCTGCACTTCTGGAATCGAACGAACGCTGCACTTCCGGACCGGAATGAACGCTGCACTTCTGGAATTGAACGAACGCTGCACTTCCGGACACGAACGAACGCTGCACTTCTGGAATCGAACGAACGCTGCACTTCCGGACCCGAATGAACGCTGCACTTCTGGATCGGACTTGGAAATAATTTCTACATTTTTCGTGGACGCCGCACCACCGGACCCGAACGAACGCTGCACTTCTGGAATCGAACGAACGCTGCACTTCCGGACCTGAATGAACGCTGCACTTCTGGAATTGAACGAACGCTGCACTTCTGGAATCGGACGAACGCTGCACTTCCGGACCTGAATGAACGCTGCACTTCTGGAATTGAACGAACGCTGCAATTCTGGAATCGAACGAACGCTGCACTTTCGGACCCGAATGAACGCTGCACTTCTGGAATTGAACGAACGCTGCACTTCTGGAATCGGACTTGGAAATAATTTCGACATTTTCCGTTGAGGCTGCACTTCCGGACCCGAACGAACGCTGCACTTCTGGAATCGAACGAACGCTGTACTTCCGGACCTGAACGAACGCCGCACTTCTGGATGGGACTTTGAAATAATTTCTACATTTTTCGTGGACGCCGCACCACCGGACCCGAACGAACGCTGCACTTCTGGAATCGAACGAACGCTGCACTTCCGGACCTGAATGAACGCTGCACTTCTGGAATTGAACGAACGCTGCACTTCTGGAATCGGACGAACGCTGCACTTCCGGACCTGAATGAACGCTGCACTTCTGGAATTGAACGAACGCTGCACTTCTGGAATCGAACGAACGCTGCACTTCCGGACCCGAATGAACGCTGCACTTCTGGATCGGACTTTGAAATAATTTCGACATTTTTCGTTGACGCTGCACTTCCGGACACGAACGAACGCTGCACTTCTGGATGGGACTTTGAAATAATTTCTACATTTTTCGTGGACGCCGCACCACCGGACCCGAACGAACGCTGCACTTCTGGAATCGAACGAACGCTGCACTTCCGGACCGGAATGAACGCTGCACTTCTGGAATTGAACGAACGCTGCACTTCTGGAATCGGACGAACGCTGCACTTCCGGACCTGAATGAACGCTGCACTTCTGGAATTGAACGAACGCTGCACTTCTGGAATCGAACGAACGCTGCACTTCCGGACCCGAATGAACGCTGCACTTCTGGATCGGACTTGGAAATAATTTCGACATTTTTCGTTGACGCTGCACTTCCGGACACGAACGAACGCTGCACTTCTGGATGGGACTTTGAAATAATTTCTACATTTTTCGTGGACGCCGCACCACCGGACCCGAACGAACGCTGCACTTCTGGAATCGAACGAACGCTGCACTTCCGGACCGGAATGAACGCTGCACTTCTGGAATTGAACGAACGCTGCACTTCTGGAATCGGACGAACGCTGCACTTCCGGACCTGAATGAACGCTGCACTTCTGGAATTGAACGAACGCTGCACTTCTGGAATCGAACGAACGCTGCACTTCCGGACCCGAATGAACGCTGCACTTCTGGATCGGACTTTGAAATAATTTCGACATTTTTCGTTGACGCTGCACTTCCGGACACGAACGAACGCTGCACTTCTGGAATCGAACGAACGCTGCACTTCCGGACCCGAATGAACGCTGCACTTCTGGATCGGACTTGGAAATAATTTCGACATTTTCCGTTGAGGCTGCACTTCCGGACCCGAACGAACGCTGCACTTCTGGAATCGAAAGAACGCTGTACTTCCGGACCTGAACGAACGCTGCACTTCTGGATGGGACTTTGAAATAATTTCTACATTTTTCGTGGACGCCGCACCACCGGACCCGAACGAACGCTGCACTTCTGGAATCGAACGAACGCTGCACTTCCGGACCTGAATGAACGCTGCACTTCTGGAATTGAACGAACGCTGCACTTCTGGAATCGAACGAACGCTGCACTTCCGGACCTGAATGAACGCTGCACTTCTGGAATTGAACGAACGCTGCACTTCTGGAATCGAACGAACGCTGCACTTCCGGACCTGAATGAACGCTGCACTTCTGGAATTGAACGAACGCTGCACTTCTGGAATCGGACGAACGCTGCACTTCCGGACCTGAATGAACGCTGCACTTCTGGAATTGAACGAACGCTGCACTTCTGGAATCGAACGAACGCTGCACTTCCGGACACGAACGAACGCTGCACTTCTGGAATCGAACGAACGCTGCACTTCCGGACCCGAATGAACGCTGCACTTCTGGATCGGACTTGGAAATAATTTCTACATTTTTCGTGGACGCCGCACCACCGGACCCGAACGAACGCTGCACTTCTGGAATCGAACGAACGCTGCACTTCCGGACCTGAATGAACGCTGCACTTCTGGAATTGAACGAACGCTGCACTTCTGGAATCGGACGAACGCTGCACTTCCGGACCTGAATGAACGCTGCACTTCTGGAATTGAACGAACGCTGCAATTCTGGAATCGAACGAACGCTGCACTTCCGGACCCGAATGAACGCTGCACTTCTGGAATTGAACGAACGCTGCACTTCTGGAATCGGACTTGGAAATAATTTCGACATTTTCCGTTGAGGCTGCACTTCCGGACCCGAACGAACGCTGCACTTCTGGAATCGAACGAACGCTGTACTTCCGGACCTGAACGAACGCCGCACTTCTGGATGGGACTTTGAAATAATTTCTACATTTTTCGTGGACGCCGCACCACCGGACCCGAACGAACGCTGCACTTCTGGAATCGAACGAACGCTGCACTTCCGGACCTGAATGAACGCTGCACTTCTGGAATTGAACGAACGCTGCACTTCTGGAATCGGACGAACGCTGCACTTCCGGACCTGAATGAACGCTGCACTTCTGGAATTGAACGAACGCTGCACTTCTGGAATCGAACGAACGCTGCACTTCCGGACCCGAATGAACGCTGCACTTCTGGATCGGACTTTGAAATAATTTCTACATTTTTCGTGGACGCCGCACCACCGGACCCGAACGAACGCTGCACTTCTGGAATCGAACGAACGCTGCACTTCCGGACCGGAATGAACGCTGCACTTCTGGAATTGAACGAACGCTGCACTTCTGGAATCGGACGAACGCTGCACTTCCGGACCTGAATGAACGCTGCACTTCTGGAATTGAACGAACGCTGCACTTCTGGAATCGAACGAACGCTGCACTTCCGGACCCAAATGAACGCTGCACTTCTGGATCGGACTTTGAAATAATTTCGACATTTTTCGTTGACGCTGCACTTCCGGACACGAACAAACGCTGCACTTCTGGATGGGACTTTGAAATAATTTCTACATTTTTCGTGGACGCCGCACCACCGGACCCGAACGAACGCTGCACTTCTGGAATCGAACGAACGCTGCACTTCCGGACCGGAATGAACGCTGCACTTCTGGAATTGAACGAACGCTGCACTTCTGGAATCGGACGAACGCTGCACTTCTGGAATTGAACGAACGCTGCACTTCTGGAATCGAACGAACGCTGCACTTCCGGACCCGAATGAACGCTGCACTTCTGGATCGGACTTTGAAATAATTTCGACATTTTTCGTTGACGCTGCACTTCCGGACACGAACGAACGCTGCACTTCTGGAATCGAACGAACGCCGCACCACCGGACCCGAACGAACGCTGCACTTCTGGAATCGAACGAACGCTGCACTTCCGGACCTGAATGAACGCTGCACTTCTGGAATTGAACGAACGCTGCACTTCTGGAATCGAACGAACGCTGCACTTCCGGACCTGAATGAACGCTGCACTTCTGGAATTGAACGAACGCTGCACTTCTGGAATCGAACGAACGCTGCACTTCCGGACCTGAATGAACGCTGCACTTCTGGAATTGAACGAACGCTACACTTCTGGAATCGGACGAACGCTGCACTTCCGGACCTGAATGAACGCTGCACTTCTGGAATTGAACGAACGCTGCACTTCTGGAATCGAACGAACGCTGCACTTCCGGACACGAACGAACGCTGCACTACTGGAATCGAACGAACGCTGCACTTCCGGACCCGAATGAACGCTGCACTTCTGGATCGGACTTGGAAATAATTTCGACATTTTCCGTTGAGGCTGCACTTCCGGACCCGAACGAACGCTGCACTTCTGGAATCGAACGAACGCTGTACTTCCGGACCTGAACGAACGCCGCACTTCTGGATGGGACTTTGAAATAATTTCTACATTTTTCGTGGACGCCGCACCACCGGACCCGAACGAACGCTGCACTTCTGGAATCGAACGAACGCTGCACTTCCGGACCTGAATGAACGCTGCACTTCTGGAATTGAACGAACGCTGCACTTCTGGAATCGGACGAACGCTGCACTTCCGGACCTGAATGAACGCTGCACTTCTGGAATTGAACGAACGCTGCAATTCTGGAATCGAACGAACGCTGCACTTCCGGACCCGAATGAACGCTGCACTTCTGGAATTGAACGAACGCTGCACTTCTGGAATCGGACTTGGAAATAATTTCGACATTTTCCGTTGAGGCTGCACTTCCGGACCCGAACGAACGCTGCACTTCTGGAATCGAACGAACGCTGTACTTCCGGACCTGAACGAACGCCGCACTTCTGGATGGGACTTTGAAATAATTTCTACATTTTTCGTGGACGCCGCACCACCGGACCCGAACGAACGCTGCACTTCTGGAATCGAACGAACGCTGCACTTCCGGACCTGAATGAACGCTGCACTTCTGGAATTGAACGAACGCTGCACTTCTGGAATCGGACGAACGCTGCACTTCCGGACCTGAATGAACGCTGCACTTCTGGAATTGAACGAACGCTGCACTTCTGGAATCGAACGAACGCTGCACTTCCGGACCCGAATGAACGCTGCACTTCTGGATCGGACTTTGAAATAATTTCGACATTTTTCGTTGACGCTGCACTTCCGGACACGAACGAACGCTGCACTTCTGGAATCGAACGAACGCTGCACTTCCGGACCCGAATGAACGCTGCACTTCTGGATCGGACTTGGAAATAATTTCGACATTTTCCGTTGAGGCTGCACTTCCGGACCCGAACGAACGCTGCACTACTGGAATCGAACGAACGCTGTACTTCCGGACCTGAACGAACGCTGCACTTCTGGATGGGACTTTGAAATAATTTCTACATTTTTCGTGGACGCCGCACCACCGGACCCGAACGAACGCTGCATTTCTGGAATCGAACGAACGCTGCACTTCCGGACCGGAATGAACGCTGCACTTCTGGAATTGAACGAACGCTGCACTTCTGGAATCGGACGAACGCTGCACTTCCGGACCTGAATGAACGCTGCACTTCTGGAATTGAACGAACGCTGCACTTCTGGAATCGAACGAACGCTGCACTTCCGGACCCGAATGAACGCTGCACTTCTGGATCGGACTTTGAAATAATTTCGACATTTTTCGTTGACGCTGCACTTCCGGACACGAACGAACGCTGCACTTCTGGAATCGAACGAACGCTGCACTTCCGGACCCGAATGAACGCTGCACTTCTGGATCGGACTTGGAAATAATTTCGACATTTTCCGTTGAGGCTGCACTTCCGGACCCGAACGAACGCTGCACTTCTGGAATCGATAGAACGCTGTACTTCCGGACCTGAACGAACGCTGCACTTCTGGATGGGACTTTGAAATAATTTCTACATTTTTCGTGGACGCCGCACCACCGGACCCGAACGAACGCTGCACTTCTGGAATCGAACGAACGCTGCACTTCCGGACCTGAATGAACGCTGCACTTCTGGAATTGAACGAACGCTGCACTTCTGGAATCGAACGAACGCTGCACTTCCGGACCTGAATGAACGCTGCACTTCTGGAATTGAACGAACGCTGCACTTCTGGAATCGAACGAACGCTGCACTTCCGGACCTGAATGAACGCTGCACTTCTGGAATTGAACGAACGCTGCACTTCTGGAATCGGACGAACGCTGCACTTCCGGACCTGAATGAACGCTGCACTTCTGGAATTGAACGAACGCTGCACTTCTGGAATCGAACGAACGCTGCACTTCCGGACACGAACGAACGCTGCACTACTGGAATCGAACGAACGCTGCACTTCCGGACCCGAATGAACGCTGCACTTCTGGATCGGACTTGGAAATAATTTCGACATTTTCCGTTGAGGCTGCACTTCCGGACCCGAACGAACGCTGCACTTCTGGAATCGAACGAACGCTGTACTTCCGGACCTGAACGAACGCCGCACTTCTGGATGGGACTTTAAAATAATTTCTACATTTTTCGTGGACGCCGCACCACCGGACCCGAACGAACGCTGCACTTCTGGAATCGAACGAACGCTGCACTTCCGGACCTGAATGAACGCTGCACTTCTGGAATTGAACGAACGCTGCACTTCTGGAATCGGACGAACGCTGCACTTCCGGACCTGAATGAACGCTGCACTTCTGGAATTGAACGAACGCTGCAATTCTGGAATCGAACGAACGCTGCACTTCCGGACCCGAATGAACGCTGCACTTCTGGAATTGAACGAACGCTGCACTTCTGGAATCGGACTTGGAAATAATTTCGACATTTTCCGTTGAGGCTGCACTTCCGGACCCGAACGAACGCTGCACTTCTGGAATCGAACGAACGCTGTACTTCCGGACCTGAACGAACGCCGCACTTCTGGATGGGACTTTGAAATAATTTCTACATTTTTCGTGGACGCCGCACCACCGGACCCGAACGAACGCTGCACTTCTGGAATCGAACGAACGCTGCACTTCCGGACCTGAATGAACGCTGCACTTCTGGAATTGAACGAACGCTGCACTTCTGGAATCGGACGAACGCTGCACTTCCGGACCTGAATGAACGCTGCACTTCTGGAATTGAACGAACGCTGCAATTCTGGAATCGAACGAACGCTGCACTTCCGGACCCGAATGAACGCTGCACTTCTGGAATTGAACGAACGCTGCACTTCTGGAATCGGACTTGGAAATAATTTCGACATTTTCCGTTGAGGCTGCACTTCCGGACCCGAACGAACGCTGCACTTCTGGAATCGAACGAACGCTGTACTTCCGGACCTGAACGAACGCCGCACTTCTGGATGGGACTTTGAAATAATTTCTACATTTTTCGTGGACGCCGCACCACCGGACCCGAACGAACGCTGCACTTCTGGAATCGAACGAACGCTGCACTTCCGGACCTGAATGAACGCTGCACTTCTGGAATTGAACGAACGCTGCACTTCTGGAATCGGACGAACGCTGCACTTCCGGACCTGAATGAACGCTGCACTTCTGGAATTGAACGAACGCTGCACTTCTGGAATCGAACGAACGCTGCACTTCCGGACCCGAATGAACGCTGCACTTCTGGATCGGACTTTGAAATAATTTCGACATTTTTCGTTGACGCTGCACTTCCGGACACGAACGAACGCTGCACTTCTGGATGGGACTTTGAAATAATTTCTACATTTTTCGTGGACGCCGCACCACCGGACCCGAACGAACGCTGCACTTCTGGAATCGAACGAACGCTGCACTTCCGGACCGGAATGAACGCTGCACTTCTGGAATTGAACGAACGCTGCACTTCTGGAATCGGACGAACGCTGCACTTCCGGACCTGAATGAACGCTGCACTTCTGGAATTGAACGAACGCTGCACTTCTGGAATCGAACGAACGCTGCACTTCCGGACCCGAATGAACGCTGCACTTCTGGATCGGACTTTGAAATAATTTCGACATTTTTCGTTGACGCTGCACTTCCGGACACGAACGAACGCTGCACTTCTGGAATCGAACGAACGCTGCACTTCCGGACCCGAATGAACGCTGCACTTCTGGATCGGACTTGGAAATAATTTCGACATTTTCCGTTGAGGCTGCACTTCCGGACCCGAACGAACGCTGCACTTCTGGAATCGAAAGAACGCTGTACTTCCGGACCTGAACGAACGCTGCACTTCTGGATGGGACTTTGAAATAATTTCTACATTTTTCGTGGACGCCGCACCACCGGACCCGAACGAACGCTGCACTTCTGGAATCGAACGAACGCTGCACTTCCGGACCTGAATGAACGCTGCACTTCTGGAATTGAACGAACGCTGCACTTCTGGAATCGAACGAACGCTGCACTTCCGGACCTGAATGAACGCTGCACTTCTGGAATTGAACGAACGCTGCACTTCTGGAATCGAACGAACGCTGCACTTCCGGACCTGAATGAACGCTGCACTTCTGGAATTGAACGAACGCTGCACTTCTGGAATCGGACGAACGCTGCACTTCCTGACCTGAATGAACGCTGCACTTCTGGAATGGAACGAACGCTGCACTTCTGGAATCGAACGAACGCTGCACTTCCGGACACGAACGAACGCTGCACTTCTGGAATCGAACGAACGCTGCACTTCCGGACCCGAATGAACGCTGCACTTCTGGATCGGACTTGGAAATAATTTCTACATTTTTCGTGGACGCCGCACCACCGGACCCGAACGAACGCTGCACTTCTGGAATCGAACGAACGCTGCACTTCCGGACCTGAATGAACGCTGCACTTCTGGAATTGAACGAACGCTGCACTTCTGGAATCGGACGAACGCTGCACTTCCGGACCTGAATGAACGCTGCACTTCTGGAATTGAACGAACGCTGCAATTCTGGAATCGAACGAACGCTGCACTTTCGGACCCGAATGAACGCTGCACTTCTGGAATTGAACGAACGCTGCACTTCTGGAATCGGACTTGGAAATAATTTCGACATTTTCCGTTGAGGCTGCACTTCCGGACCCGAACGAACGCTGCACTTCTGGAATCGAACGAACGCTGTACTTCCGGACCTGAACGAACGCCGCACTTCTGGATGGGACTTTGAAATAATTTCTACATTTTTCGTGGACGCCGCACCACCGGACCCGAACGAACGCTGCACTTCTGGAATCGAACGAACGCTGCACTTCCGGACCTGAATGAACGCTGCACTTCTGGAATTGAACGAACGCTGCACTTCTGGAATCGGACGAACGCTGCACTTCCGGACCTGAATGAACGCTGCACTTCTGGAATTGAACGAACGCTGCACTTCTGGAATCGAACGAACGCTGCACTTCCGGACCCGAATGAACGCTGCACTTCTGGATCGGACTTTGAAATAATTTCGACATTTTTCGTTGACGCTGCACTTCCGGACACGAACGAACGCTGCACTTCTGGATGGGACTTTGAAATAATTTCTACATTTTTCGTGGACGCCGCACCACCGGACCCGAACGAACGCTGCACTTCTGGAATCGAACGAACGCTGCACTTCCGGACCGGAATGAACGCTGCACTTCTGGAATTGAACGAACGCTGCACTTCTGGAATCGGACGAACGCTGCACTTCCGGACCTGAATGAACGCTGCACTTCTGGAATTGAACGAACGCTGCACTTCTGGAATCGAACGAACGCTGCACTTCCGGACCCGAATGAACGCTGCACTTCTGGATCGGACTTGGAAATAATTTCGACATTTTTCGTTGACGCTGCACTTCCGGACACGAACGAACGCTGCACTTCTGGATGGGACTTTGAAATAATTTCTACATTTTTCGTGGACGCCGCACCACCGGACCCGAACGAACGCTGCACTTCTGGAATCGAACGAACGCTGCACTTCCGGACCGGAATGAACGCTGCACTTCTGGAATTGAACGAACGCTGCACTTCTGGAATCGGACGAACGCTGCACTTCCGGACCTGAATGAACGCTGCACTTCTGGAATTGAACGAACGCTGCACTTCTGGAATCGAACGAACGCTGCACTTCCGGACCCGAATGAACGCTGCACTTCTGGATCGGACTTTGAAATAATTTCGACATTTTTCGTTGACGCTGCACTTCCGGACACGAACGAACGCTGCACTTCTGGAATCGAACGAACGCTGCACTTCCGGACCCGAATGAACGCTGCACTTCTGGATCGGACTTGGAAATAATTTCGACATTTTCCGTTGAGGCTGCACTTCCGGACCCGAACGAACGCTGCACTTCTGGAATCGAAAGAACGCTGTACTTCCGGACCTGAACGAACGCTGCACTTCTGGATGGGACTTTGAAATAATTTCTACATTTTTCGTGGACGCCGCACCACCGGACCCGAACGAACGCTGCACTTCTGGAATCGAACGAACGCTGCACTTCCGGACCTGAATGAACGCTGCACTTCTGGAATTGAACGAACGCTGCACTTCTGGAATCGAACGAACGCTGCACTTCCGGACCTGAATGAACGCTGCACTTCTGGAATTGAACGAACGCTGCACTTCTGGAATCGAACGAACGCTGCACTTCCGGACCCAAATGAACGCTGCACTTCTGGATCGGACTTTGAAATAATTTCGACATTTTTCGTTGACGCTGCACTTCCGGACACGAACAAACGCTGCACTTCTGGATGGGACTTTGAAATAATTTCTACATTTTTCGTGGACGCCGCACCACCGGACCCGAACGAACGCTGCACTTCTGGAATCGAACGAACGCTGCACTTCCGGACCGGAATGAACGCTGCACTTCTGCAATTGAACGAACGCTGCACTTCTGGAATCGGACGAACGCTGCACTTCTGGAATTGAACGAACGCTGCACTTCTGGAATCGAACGAACGCTGCACTTCCGGACCCGAATGAACGCTGCACTTCTGGATCGGACTTTGAAATAATTTCGACATTTTTCGTTGACGCTGCACTTCCGGACACGAACGAACGCTGCACTTCTGGAATCGAACGAACGCCGCACCACCGGACCCGAACGAACGCTGCACTTCTGGAATCGAACGAACGCTGCACTTCCGGACCTGAATGAACGCTGCACTTCTGGAATTGAACGAACGCTGCACTTCTGGAATCGAACGAACGCTGCACTTCCGGACCTGAATGAACGCTGCACTTCTGGAATTGAACGAACGCTGCACTTCTGGAATCGAACGAACGCTGCACTTCCGGACCTGAATGAACGCTGCACTTCTGGAATTGAACGAACGCTGCACTTCTGGAATCGGACGAACGCTGCACTTCCGGACCTGAATGAACGCTGCACTTCTGGAATTGAACGAACGCTGCACTTCTGGAATCGAACGAACGCTGCACTTCCGGACACGAACGAACGCTGCACTACTGGAATCGAACGAACGCTGCACTTCCGGACCCGAATGAACGCTGCACTTCTGGATCGGACTTGGAAATAATTTCGACATTTTCCGTTGAGGCTGCACTTCCGGACCCGAACGAACGCTGCACTTCTGGAATCGAACGAACGCTGTACTTCCGGACCTGAACGAACGCCGCACTTCTGGATGGGACTTTGAAATAATTTCTACATTTTTCGTGGACGCCGCACCACCGGACCCGAACGAACGCTGCACTTCTGGAATCGAACGAACGCTGCACTTCCGGACCTGAATGAACGCTGCACTTCTGGAATTGAACGAACGCTGCACTTCTGGAATCGGACGAACGCTGCACTTCCGGACCTGAATGAACGCTGCACTTCTGGAATTGAACGAACGCTGCAATTCTGGAATCGAACGAACGCTGCACTTCCGGACCCGAATGAACGCTGCACTTCTGGAATTGAACGAACGCTGCACTTCTGGAATCGGACTTGGAAATAATTTCGACATTTTCCGTTGAGGCTGCACTTCCGGACCCGAACGAACGCTGCACTTCTGGAATCGAACGAACGCTGTACTTCCGGACCTGAACGAACGCCGCACTTCTGGATGGGACTTTGAAATAATTTCTACATTTTTCGTGGACGCCGCACCACCGGACCCGAACGAACGCTGCACTTCTGGAATCGAACGAACGCTGCACTTCCGGACCTGAATGAACGCTGCACTTCTGGAATTGAACGAACGCTGCACTTCTGGAATCGGACGAACGCTGCACTTCCGGACCTGAATGAACGCTGCACTTCTGGAATTGAACGAACGCTGCACTTCTGGAATCGAACGAACGCTGCACTTCCGGACCCGAATGAACGCTGCACTTCTGGATCGGACTTTGAAATAATTTCGACATTTTTCGTTGACGCTGCACTTCCGGACACGAACGAACGCTGCACTTCTGGAATCGAACGAACGCTGCACTTCCGGACCCGAATGAACGCTGCACTTCTGGATCGGACTTGGAAATAATTTCGACATTTTCCGTTGAGGCTGCACTTCCGGACCCGAACGAACGCTGCACTACTGGAATCGAACGAACGCTGTACTTCCGGACCTGAACGAACGCTGCACTTCTGGATGGGACTTTGAAATAATTTCTACATTTTTCGTGGACGCCGCACCACCGGACCCGAACGAACGCTGCATTTCTGGAATCGAACGAACGCTGCACTTCCGGACCGGAATGAACGCTGCACTTCTGGAATTGAACGAACGCTGCACTTCTGGAATCGGACGAACGCTGCACTTCCGGACCTGAATGAACGCTGCACTTCTGGAATTGAACGAACGCTGCACTTCTGGAATCGAACGAACGCTGCACTTCCGGACCCGAATGAACGCTGCACTTCTGGATCGGACTTTGAAAAAATTTCGACATTTTTCGTTGACGCTGCACTTCCGGACACGAACGAACGCTGCACTTCTGGAATCGAACGAAAGCTGCACTTCCGGACCCGAATGAACGCTGCACTTCTGGATCGGACTTGGAAATAATTTCGACATTTTCCGTTGAGGCTGCACTTCCGGACCCGAACGAACGCTGCACTTCTGGAATCGATAGAACGCTGTACTTCCGGACCTGAACGAACGCTGCACTTCTGGATGGGACTTTGAAATAATTTCTACATTTTTCGTGGACGCCGCACCACCGGACCCGAACGAACGCTGCACTTCTGGAATCGAACGAACGCTGCACTTCCGGACCTGAATGAACGCTGCACTTCTGGAATTGAACGAACGCTGCACTTCTGGAATCGAACGAACGCTGCACTTCCGGACCTGAATGAACGCTGCACTTCTGGAATTGAACGAACGCTGCACTTCTGGAATCGAACGAACGCTGCACTTCCGGACCTGAATGAACGCTGCACTTCTGGAATTGAACGAACGCTGCACTTCTGGAATCGGACGAACGCTGCACTTCCGGACCTGAATGAACGCTGCACTTCTGGAATTGAACGAACGCTGCACTTCTGGAATCGAACGAACGCTGCACTTCCGGACACGAACGAACGCTGCACTACTGGAATCGAACGAACGCTGCACTTCCGGACCCGAATGAACGCTGCACTTCTGGATCGGACTTGGAAATAATTTCGACATTTTCCGTTGAGGCTGCACTTCCGGACCCGAACGAACGCTGCACTTCTGGAATCGAACGAACGCTGTACTTCCGGACCTGAACGAACGCCGCACTTCTGGATGGGACTTTAAAATAATTTCTACATTTTTCGTGGACGCCGCACCACCGGACCCGAACGAACGCTGCACTTCTGGAATCGAACGAACGCTGCACTTCCGGACCTGAATGAACGCTGCACTTCTGGAATTGAACGAACGCTGCACTTCTGGAATCGGACGAACGCTGCACTTCCGGACCTGAATGAACGCTGCACTTCTGGAATTGAACGAACGCTGCAATTCTGGAATCGAACGAACGCTGCACTTCCGGACCCGAATGAACGCTGCACTTCTGGAATTGAACGAACGCTGCACTTCTGGAATCGGACTTGGAAATAATTTCGACATTTTCCGTTGAGGCTGCACTTCCGGACCCGAACGAACGCTGCACTTCTGGAATCGAACGAACGCTGTACTTCCGGACCTGAACGAACGCCGCACTTCTGGATGGGACTTTGAAATAATTTCTACATTTTTCGTGGACGCCGCACCACCGGACCCGAACGAACGCTGCACTTCTGGAATCGAACGAACGCTGCACTTCCGGACCTGAATGAACGCTGCACTTCTGGAATTGAACGAACGCTGCACTCCTGGAATCGAACGAACGCTGCACTTCCGGACCGGAATGAACGCTGCACTTCTGGAATTGAACGAACGCTGCACTTCTGGAATCGAACGAACGCTGCACTTCCGGACCTGAATGAACGCTGCACTTCTGGAATTGAACGAACGCTGCACTTCTGGAATCGAACGAACGCTGCACTTCCGGACCCGAATGAACGCTGCACTTCTGGATCGGACTTGGAAATAATTTCGACATTTTCCGTTGAGGCTGCACTTCCGGACCCGAACGAACGCTGCACTTCTGGAATCGAAAGAACGCCGTACTTCCGGACCTGAACGAACGCCGCACTTCTGGATGGGACTTTGAAATAATTTCTACATTTTTCGTGGACGCCGCACCACCGGACCCGAACGAACGCTGCACTTCTGGAATCGAACGAACGCTGCACTTCCGGACCTGAATGAACGCTGCACTTCTGGAATTGAACGAACGCTGCACTTCTGGAATCGAACGAACGCTGCACTTCCGGACCTGAATGAACGCTGCACTTCTGGAATTGAACGAACGCTGCACTTCTGGAATCGAACGAACGCTGCACTTCCGGACCTGAATGAACGCTGCACTTCTGGAATTGAACGAACGCTGCACTTCTGGAATCGGACGAACGCTGCACTTCCGGACCTGAATGAACGCTGCACTTCTGGAATTGAACGAACGCTGCACTTCTGGAATCGAACGAACGCTGCACTTCCGGACACGAACGAACGCTGCACTTCCGGAATCGAACGAACGCTGCACTTCCGGACCCGAATGAACGCTGCACTTCTGGATCGGACTTGGAAATAATTTCGACATTTTCCGTTGAGGCTGCACTTCCGGACCCGAACGAACGCTGCACTTCTGGAATCGAACGAACGCTGTACTTCCGGACCTGAACGAACGCCGCACTTCTGGATGGGACTTTGAAATAATTTCTACATTTTTCGTGGACGCCGCACCACCGGACCCGAACGAACGCTGCACTTCTGGAATCGAACGAACGCTGCACTTCCGGACCTGAATGAACGCTGCACTTCTGGAATTGAACGAACGCTGCACTTCTGGAATCGGACGATCGCTGCACTTCCGGACCTGAATGAACGCTGCACTTCTGGAATTGAACGAACGCTGCAATTCTGGAATCGAACGAACGCTGCACTTCCGGACCCGAATGAACGCTGCACTTCTGGAATTGAACGAACGCTGCACTTCTGGAATCGGACTTGGAAATAATTTCGACATTTTCCGTTGAGGCTGCACTTCCGGACCCGAACGAACGCTGCACTTCTGGAATCGAACGAACGCTGTACTTCCGGACCTGAACGAACGCCGCACTTCTGGATGGGACTTTGAAATAATTTCTACATTTTTCGTGGACGCCGCACCACCGGACCCGAACGAACGTTGCACTTCTGGAATCGAACGAACGCTGCACTTCCGGACCTGAATGAACGCTGCACTTCTGGAATTGAACGAACGCTGCACTTCTGGAATCGGACGAACGCTGCACTTCCGGACCTGAATGAACGCTGCACTTCTGGAATTGAACGAACGCTGCAATTCTGGAATCGAACGAACGCTGCACTTCCGGACCCGAATGAACGCTGCACTTCTGGAATTGAACGAACGCTGCACTTCTGGAATCGGACTTGGAAATAATTTCGACATTTTCCGTTGAGGCTGCACTTCCGGACCCGAACGAACGCTGCACTTCTGGAATCGAACGAACGCTGTACTTCCGGACCTGAACGAACGCCGCACTTCTGGATGGGACTTTGAAATAATTTCTACATTTTTCGTGGACGCCGCACCACCGGACCCGAACGAACGCTGCACTTCTGGAATCGAACGAACGCTGCACTTCCGGACCTGAATGAACGCTGCACTTCTGGAATTGAACGAACGCTGCACTTCTGGAATCGGACGAACGCTGCACTTCCGGACCTGAATGAACGCTGCACTTCTGGAATTGAACGAACGCTGCACTTCTGGAATCGAACGAACGCTGCACTTCCGGACCCGAATGAACGCTGCACTTCTGGATCGGACTTTGAAATAATTTCGACATTTTTCGTTGACGCTGCACTTCCGGACACGAACGAACGCTGCACTTCTGGATGGGACTTTGAAATAATTTCTACATTTTTCGTGGACGCCGCACCACCGGACCCGAACGAACGCTGCACTTCTGGAATCGAACGAACGCTGCACTTCCGGACCGGAATGAACGCTGCACTTCTGGAATTGAACGAACGCTGCACTTCTGGAATCGGACGAACGCTGCACTTCCGGACCTGAATGAACGCTGCACTTCTGGAATTGAACGAACGCTGCACTTCTGGAATCGAACGAACGCTGCACTTCCGGACCCGAATGAACGCTGCACTTCTGGATCGGACTTTGAAATAATTTCGACATTTTTCGTTGACGCTGCACTTCCGGACACGAACGAACGCTGCACTTCTGGAATCGAACGAACGCTGCACTTCCGGACCCGAATGAACGCTGCACTTCTGGATCGGACTTGGAAATAATTTCGACATTTTCCGTTGAGGCTGCACTTCCGGACCCGAACGAACGCTGCACTTCTGGAATCGAAAGAACGCTGTACTTCCGGACCTGAACGAACGCTGCACTTCTGGATGGGACTTTGAAATAATTTCTACATTTTTCGTGGACGCCGCACCACCGGACCCGAACGAACGCTGCACTTCTGGAATCGAACGAACGCTGCACTTCCGGACCTGAATGAACGCTGCACTTCTGGAATTGAACGAACGCTGCACTTCTGGAATCGAACGAACGCTGCACTTCCGGACCTGAATGAACGCTGCACTTCTGGAATTGAACGAACGCTGCACTTCTGGAATCGAACGAACGCTGCACTTCCGGACCTGAATGAACGCTGCACTTCTGGAATTGAACGAACGCTGCACTTCTGGAATCGGACGAACGCTGCACTTCCGGACCTGAATGAACGCTGCACTTCTGGAATGGAACGAACGCTGCACTTCTGGAATCGAACGAACGCTGCACTTCCGGACACGAACGAACGCTGCACTTCTGGAATCGAACGAACGCTGCACTTCCGGACCCGAATGAACGCTGCACTTCTGGATCGGACTTGGAAATAATTTCTACATTTTTCGTGGACGCCGCACCACCGGACCCGAACGAACGCTGCACTTCTGGAATCGAACGAACGCTGCACTTCCGGACCTGAATGAACGCTGCACTTCTGGAATTGAACGAACGCTGCACTTCTGGAATCGGACGAACGCTGCACTTCCGGACCTGAATGAACGCTGCACTTCTGGAATTGAACGAACGCTGCAATTCTGGAATCGAACGAACGCTGCACTTTCGGACCCGAATGAACGCTGCACTTCTGGAATTGAACGAACGCTGCACTTCTGGAATCGGACTTGGAAATAATTTCGACATTTTCCGTTGAGGCTGCACTTCCGGACCCGAACGAACGCTGCACTTCTGGAATCGAACGAACGCTGTACTTCCGGACCTGAACGAACGCCGCACTTCTGGATGGGACTTTGAAATAATTTCTACATTTTTCGTGGACGCCGCACCACCGGACCCGAACGAACGCTGCACTTCTGGAATCGAACGAACGCTGCACTTCCGGACCTGAATGAACGCTGCACTTCTGGAATTGAACGAACGCTGCACTTCTGGAATCGGACGAACGCTGCACTTCCGGACCTGAATGAACGCTGCACTTCTGGAATTGAACGAACGCTGCACTTCTGGAATCGAACGAACGCTGCACTTCCGGACCCGAATGAACGCTGCACTTCTGGATCGGACTTTGAAATAATTTCGACATTTTTCGTTGACGCTGCACTTCCGGACACGAACGAACGCTGCACTTCTGGATGGGACTTTGAAATAATTTCTACATTTTTCGTGGACGCCGCACCACCGGACCCGAACGAACGCTGCACTTCTGGAATCGAACGAACGCTGCACTTCCGGACCGGAATGAACGCTGCACTTCTGGAATTGAACGAACGCTGCACTTCTGGAATCGGACGAACGCTGCACTTCCGGACCTGAATGAACGCTGCACTTCTGGAATTGAACGAACGCTGCACTTCTGGAATCGAACGAACGCTGCACTTCCGGACCCGAATGAACGCTGCACTTCTGGATCGGACTTGGAAATAATTTCGACATTTTTCGTTGACGCTGCACTTCCGGACACGAACGAACGCTGCACTTCTGGATGGGACTTTGAAATAATTTCTACATTTTTCGTGGACGCCGCACCACCGGACCCGAACGAACGCTGCACTTCTGGAATCGAACGAACGCTGCACTTCCGGACCGGAATGAACGCTGCACTTCTGGAATTGAACGAACGCTGCACTTCTGGAATCGGACGAACGCTGCACTTCCGGACCTGAATGAACGCTGCACTTCTGGAATTGAACGAACGCTGCACTTCTGGAATCGAACGAACGCTGCACTTCCGGACCCGAATGAACGCTGCACTTCTGGATCGGACTTTGAAATAATTTCGACATTTTTCGTTGACGCTGCACTTCCGGACACGAACGAACGCTGCACTTCTGGAATCGAACGAACGCTGCACTTCCGGACCCGAATGAACGCTGCACTTCTGGATCGGACTTGGAAATAATTTCGACATTTTCCGTTGAGGCTGCACTTCCGGACCCGAACGAACGCTGCACTTCTGGAATCGAAAGAACGCTGTACTTCCGGACCTGAACGAACGCTGCACTTCTGGATGGGACTTTGAAATAATTTCTACATTTTTCGTGGACGCCGCACCACCGGACCCGAACGAACGCTGCACTTCTGGAATCGAACGAACGCTGCACTTCCGGACCTGAATGAACGCTGCACTTCTGGAATTGAACGAACGCTGCACTTCTGGAATCGAACGAACGCTGCACTTCCGGACCTGAATGAACGCTGCACTTCTGGAATTGAACGAACGCTGCACTTCTGGAATCGAACGAACGCTGCACTTCCGGACCTGAATGAACGCTGCACTTCTGGAATTGAACGAACGCTGCACTTCTGGAATCGGACGAACGCTGCACTTCCGGACCTGAATGAACGCTGCACTTCTGGAATTGAACGAACGCTGCACTTCTGGAATCGAACGAACGCTGCACTTCCGGACACGAACGAACGCTGCACTTCTGGAATCGAACGAACGCTGCACTTCCGGACCCGAATGAACGCTGCACTTCTGGATCGGACTTGGAAATAATTTCTACATTTTTCGTGGACGCCGCACCACCGGACCCGAACGAACGCTGCACTTCTGGAATCGAACGAACGCTGCACTTCCGGACCTGAATGAACGCTGCACTTCTGGAATTGAACGAACGCTGCACTTCTGGAATCGGACGAACGCTGCACTTCCGGACCTGAATGAACGCTGCACTTCTGGAATTGAACGAACGCTGCAATTCTGGAATCGAACGAACGCTGCACTTCCGGACCCGAATGAACGCTGCACTTCTGGAATTGAACGAACGCTGCACTTCTGGAATCGGACTTGGAAATAATTTCGACATTTTCCGTTGAGGCTGCACTTCCGGACCCGAACGAACGCTGCACTTCTGGAATCGAACGAACGCTGTACTTCCGGACCTGAACGAACGCCGCACTTCTGGATGGGACTTTGAAATAATTTCTACATTTTTCGTGGACGCCGCACCACCGGACCCGAACGAACGCTGCACTTCTGGAATCGAACGAACGCTGCACTTCCGGACCTGAATGAACGCTGCACTTCTGGAATTGAACGAACGCTGCACTTCTGGAATCGGACGAACGCTGCACTTCCGGACCTGAATGAACGCTGCACTTCTGGAATTGAACGAACGCTGCACTTCTGGAATCGAACGAACGCTGCACTTCCGGACCCGAATGAACGCTGCACTTCTGGATCGGACTTTGAAATAATTTCTACATTTTTCGTGGACGCCGCACCACCGGACCCGAACGAACGCTGCACTTCTGGAATCGAACGAACGCTGCACTTCCGGACCGGAATGAACGCTGCACTTCTGGAATTGAACGAACGCTGCACTTCTGGAATCGGACGAACGCTGCACTTCCGGACCTGAATGAACGCTGCACTTCTGGAATTGAACGAACGCTGCACTTCTGGAATCGAACGAACGCTGCACTTCCGGACCCAAATGAACGCTGCACTTCTGGATCGGACTTTGAAATAATTTCGACATTTTTCGTTGACGCTGCACTTCCGGACACGAACAAACGCTGCACTTCTGGATGGGACTTTGAAATAATTTCTACATTTTTCGTGGACGCCGCACCACCGGACCCGAACGAACGCTGCACTTCTGGAATCGAACGAACGCTGCACTTCCGGACCGGAATGAACGCTGCACTTCTGGAATTGAACGAACGCTGCACTTCTGGAATCGGACGAACGCTGCACTTCTGGAATTGAACGAACGCTGCACTTCTGGAATCGAACGAACGCTGCACTTCCGGACCCGAATGAACGCTGCACTTCTGGATCGGACTTTGAAATAATTTCGACATTTTTCGTTGACGCTGCACTTCCGGACACGAACGAACGCTGCACTTCTGGAATCGAACGAACGCCGCACCACCGGACCCGAACGAACGCTGCACTTCTGGAATCGAACGAACGCTGCACTTCCGGACCTGAATGAACGCTGCACTTCTGGAATTGAACGAACGCTGCACTTCTGGAATCGAACGAACGCTGCACTTCCGGACCTGAATGAACGCTGCACTTCTGGAATTGAACGAACGCTGCACTTCTGGAATCGAACGAACGCTGCACTTCCGGACCTGAATGAACGCTGCACTTCTGGAATTGAACGAACGCTGCACTTCTGGAATCGGACGAACGCTGCACTTCCGGACCTGAATGAACGCTGCACTTCTGGAATTGAACGAACGCTGCACTTCTGGAATCGAACGAACGCTGCACTTCCGGACACGAACGAACGCTGCACTACTGGAATCGAACGAACGCTGCACTTCCGGACCCGAATGAACGCTGCACTTCTGGATCGGACTTGGAAATAATTTCGACATTTTCCGTTGAGGCTGCACTTCCGGACCCGAACGAACGCTGCACTTCTGGAATCGAACGAACGCTGTACTTCCGGACCTGAACGAACGCCGCACTTCTGGATGGGACTTTGAAATAATTTCTACATTTTTCGTGGACGCCGCACCACCGGACCCGAACGAACGCTGCACTTCTGGAATCGAACGAACGCTGCACTTCCGGACCTGAATGAACGCTGCACTTCTGGAATTGAACGAACGCTGCACTTCTGGAATCGGACGAACGCTGCACTTCCGGACCTGAATGAACGCTGCACTTCTGGAATTGAACGAACGCTGCAATTCTGGAATCGAACGAACGCTGCACTTCCGGACCCGAATGAACGCTGCACTTCTGGAATTGAACGAACGCTGCACTTCTGGAATCGGACTTGGAAATAATTTCGACATTTTCCGTTGAGGCTGCACTTCCGGACCCGAACGAACGCTGCACTTCTGGAATCGAACGAACGCTGTACTTCCGGACCTGAACGAACGCCGCACTTCTGGATGGGACTTTGAAATAATTTCTACATTTTTCGTGGACGCCGCACCACCGGACCCGAACGAACGCTGCACTTCTGGAATCGAACGAACGCTGCACTTCCGGACCTGAATGAACGCTGCACTTCTGGAATTGAACGAACGCTGCACTTCTGGAATCGGACGAACGCTGCACTTCCGGACCTGAATGAACGCTGCACTTCTGGAATTGAACGAACGCTGCACTTCTGGAATCGAACGAACGCTGCACTTCCGGACCCGAATGAACGCTGCACTTCTGGATCGGACTTTGAAATAATTTCGACATTTTTCGTTGACGCTGCACTTCCGGACACGAACGAACGCTGCACTTCTGGAATCGAACGAACGCTGCACTTCCGGACCCGAATGAACGCTGCACTTCTGGATCGGACTTGGAAATAATTTCGACATTTTCCGTTGAGGCTGCACTTCCGGACCCGAACGAACGCTGCACTACTGGAATCGAACGAACGCTGTACTTCCGGACCTGAACGAACGCTGCACTTCTGGATGGGACTTTGAAATAATTTCTACATTTTTCGTGGACGCCGCACCACCGGACCCGAACGAACGCTGCATTTCTGGAATCGAACGAACGCTGCACTTCCGGACCGGAATGAACGCTGCACTTCTGGAATTGAACGAACGCTGCACTTCTGGAATCGGACGAACGCTGCACTTCCGGACCTGAATGAACGCTGCACTTCTGGAATTGAACGAACGCTGCACTTCTGGAATCGAACGAACGCTGCACTTCCGGACCCGAATGAACGCTGCACTTCTGGATCGGACTTTGAAATAATTTCGACATTTTTCGTTGACGCTGCACTTCCGGACACGAACGAACGCTGCACTTCTGGAATCGAACGAACGCTGCACTTCCGGACCCGAATGAACGCTGCACTTCTGGATCGGACTTGGAAATAATTTCGACATTTTCCGTTGAGGCTGCACTTCCGGACCCGAACGAACGCTGCACTTCTGGAATCGATAGAACGCTGTACTTCCGGACCTGAACGAACGCTGCACTTCTGGATGGGACTTTGAAATAATTTCTACATTTTTCGTGGACGCCGCACCACCGGACCCGAACGAACGCTGCACTTCTGGAATCGAACGAACGCTGCACTTCCGGACCTGAATGAACGCTGCACTTCTGGAATTGAACGAACGCTGCACTTCTGGAATCGAACGAACGCTGCACTTCCGGACCTGAATGAACGCTGCACTTCTGGAATTGAACGAACGCTGCACTTCTGGAATCGAACGAACGCTGCACTTCCGGACCTGAATGAACGCTGCACTTCTGGAATTGAACGAACGCTGCACTTCTGGAATCGGACGAACGCTGCACTTCCGGACCTGAATGAACGCTGCACTTCTGGAATTGAACGAACGCTGCACTTCTGGAATCGAACGAACGCTGCACTTCCGGACACGAACGAACGCTGCACTACTGGAATCGAACGAACGCTGCACTTCCGGACCCGAATGAACGCTGCACTTCTGGATCGGACTTGGAAATAATTTCGACATTTTCCGTTGAGGCTGCACTTCCGGACCCGAACGAACGCTGCACTTCTGGAATCGAACGAACGCTGTACTTCCGGACCTGAACGAACGCCGCACTTCTGGATGGGACTTTAAAATAATTTCTACATTTTTCGTGGACGCCGCACCACCGGACCCGAACGAACGCTGCACTTCTGGAATCGAACGAACGCTGCACTTCCGGACCTGAATGAACGCTGCACTTCTGGAATTGAACGAACGCTGCACTTCTGGAATCGGACGAACGCTGCACTTCCGGACCTGAATGAACGCTGCACTTCTGGAATTGAACGAACGCTGCAATTCTGGAATCGAACGAACGCTGCACTTCCGGACCCGAATGAACGCTGCACTTCTGGAATTGAACGAACGCTGCACTTCTGGAATCGGACTTGGAAATAATTTCGACATTTTCCGTTGAGGCTGCACTTCCGGACCCGAACGAACGCTGCACTTCTGGAATCGAACGAACGCTGTACTTCCGGACCTGAACGAACGCCGCACTTCTGGATGGGACTTTGAAATAATTTCTACATTTTTCGTGGACGCCGCACCACCGGACCCGAACGAACGCTGCACTTCTGGAATCGAACGAACGCTGCACTTCCGGACCTGAATGAACGCTGCACTTCTGGAATTGAACGAACGCTGCACTTCTGGAATCGGACGAACGCTGCACTTCCGGACCTGAATGAACGCTGCACTTCTGGAATTGAACGAACGCTGCACTTCTGGAATCGAACGAACGCTGCACTTCCGGACCCGAATGAACGCTGCACTTCTGGATCGGACTTTGAAATAATTTCGACATTTTTCGTTGACGCTGCACTTCCGGACACGAACGAACGCTGCACTTCTGGAATCGAACGAACGCTGCACTTCCGGACCCGAATGAACGCTGCACTTCTGGATCGGACTTGGAAATAATTTCGACATTTTCCGTTGAGGCTGCACTTCCGGACCCGAACGAACGCTGCACTACTGGAATCGAACGAACGCTGTACTTCCGGACCTGAACGAACGCTGCACTTCTGGATGGGACTTTGAAATAATTTCTACATTTTTCGTGGACGCCGCACCACCGGACCCGAACGAACGCTGCATTTCTGGAATCGAACGAACGCTGCACTTCCGGACCGGAATGAACGCTGCACTTCTGGAATTGAACGAACGCTGCACTTCTGGAATCGGACGAACGCTGCACTTCCGGACCTGAATGAACGCTGCACTTCTGGAATTGAACGAACGCTGCACTTCTGGAATCGAACGAACGCTGCACTTCCGGACCCGAATGAACGCTGCACTTCTGGATCGGACTTTGAAATAATTTCGACATTTTTCGTTGACGCTGCACTTCCGGACACGAACGAACGCTGCACTTCTGGAATCGAACGAACGCTGCACTTCCGGACCCGAATGAACGCTGCACTTCTGGATCGGACTTGGAAATAATTTCGACATTTTCCGTTGAGGCTGCACTTCCGGACCCGAACGAACGCTGCACTTCTGGAATCGATAGAACGCTGTACTTCCGGACCTGAACGAACGCTGCACTTCTGGATGGGACTTTGAAATAATTTCTACATTTTTCGTGGACGCCGCACCACCGGACCCGAACGAACGCTGCACTTCTGGAATCGAACGAACGCTGCACTTCCGGACCTGAATGAACGCTGCACTTCTGGAATTGAACGAACGCTGCACTTCTGGAATCGAACGAACGCTGCACTTCCGGACCCGAATGAACGCTGCACTTCTGGATCGGACTTTGAAATAATTTCGACATTTTTCGTTGACGCTGCACTTCCGGACACGAACGAACGCTGCACTTCTGGAATCGAACGAACGCTGCACTTCCGGACCCGAATGAACGCTGCACTTCTGGATCGGACTTGGAAATAATTTCGACATTTTCTGTTGAGGCTGCACTTCCGGACCCGAACGAACGCTGCACTTCTGGAATCGAAAGAACGCTGTACTTCCGGACCTGAACGAACGCTGCACTTCTGGATGGGACTTTGAAATAATTTCTACATTTTTCGTGGACGCCACACCACCGGACCCGAACGAACGCTGCACTTCTGGAATCGAACGAACGCTGCACTTCCGGACCTGAATGAACGCTGCACTTCTGGAATTGAACGAACGCTGCACTTCTGGAATCGAACGAACGCTGCACTTCCGGACCTGAATGAACGCTGCACTTCTGGAATTGAACGAACGCTGCACTTCTGGAATCGAACGAACGCTGCACTTCCGGACCTGAATGAACGCTGCACTTCTGGAATTGAACGAACGCTGCACTTCTGGAATCGGACGAACGCTGCACTTCCGGACCTGAATGAACGCTGCACTTCTGGAATTGAACGAACGCTGCACTTCTGGAATCGAACGAACGCTGCACTTCCGGACACGAACGAACGCTGCACTTCTGGAATCGAACGAACGCTGCACTTCCGGACCCGAATGAACGCTGCACTTCTGGATCGGACTTGGAAATAATTTCTACATTTTTCGTGGACGCCGCACCACCGGACCCGAACGAACGCTGCACTTCTGGAATCGAACGAACGCTGCACTTCCGGACCTGAATGAACGCTGCACTTCTGGAATTGAACGAACGCTGCACTTCTGGAATCGGACGAACGCTGCACTTCCGGACCTGAATGAACGCTGCACTTCTGGAATTGAACGAACGCTGCAATTCTGGAATCGAACGAACGCTGCACTTCCGGACCCGAATGAACGCTGCACTTCTGGAATTGAACGAACGCTGCACTTCTGGAATCGGACTTGGAAATAATTTCGACATTTTCCGTTGAGGCTGCACTTCCGGACCCGAACGAACGCTGCACTTCTGGAATCGAACGAACGCTGTACTTCCGGACCTGAACGAACGCCGCACTTCTGGATGGGACTTTGAAATAATTTCTACATTTTTCGTGGACGCCGCACCACCGGACCCGAACGAACGCTGCACTTCTGGAATCGAACGAACGCTGCACTTCCGGACCTGAATGAACGCTGCACTTCTGGAATTGAACGAACGCTGCACTTCTGGAATCGGACGAACGCTGCACTTCCGGACCTGAATGAACGCTGCACTTCTGGAATTGAACGAACGCTGCACTTCTGGAATCGAACGAACGCTGCACTTCCGGACCCGAATGAACGCTGCACTTCTGGAATTGAACGAACGCTGCACTTCTGGAATCGGACTTGGAAATAATTTCGACATTTTCCGTTGAGGCTGCACTTCCGGACCCGAACGAACGCTGCACTTCTGGAATCGAACGAACGCTGTACTTCCGGACCTGAACGAACGCCGCACTTCTGGATGGGACTTTGAAATAATTTCTACATTTTTCGTGGACGCCGCACCACCGGACCCGAACGAACGCTGCACTTCTGGAATCGAACGAACGCTGCACTTCCGGACCTGAATGAACGCTGCACTTCTGGAATTGAACGAACGCTGCACTTCTGGAATCGGACGAACGCTGCACTTCCGGACCTGAATGAACGCTGCACTTCTGGAATTGAACGAACGCTGCACTTCTGGAATCGAACGAACGCTGCACTTCCGGACCCGAATGAACGCTGCACTTCTGGAATTGAACGAACGCTGCACTTCTGGAATCGGACTTGGAAATAATTTCGACATTTTCCGTTGAGGCTGCACTTCCGGACCCGAACGAACGCTGCACTTCTGGAATCGAACGAACGCTGTACTTCCGGACCTGAACGAACGCCGCACTTCTGGATGGGACTTTGAAATAATTTCTACATTTTTCGTGGACGCCGCACCACCGGACCCGAACGAACGCTGCACTTCTGGAATCGAACGAACGCTGCACTTCCGGACCTGAATGAACGCTGCACTTCTGGAATTGAACGAACGCTGCACTTCTGGAATCGGACGAACGCTGCACTTCCGGACCTGAATGAACGCTGCACTTCTGGAATTGAACGAACGCTGCAATTCTGGAATCGAACGAACGCTGCACTTCCGGACCCGAATGAACGCTGCACTTCTGGAATTGAACGAACGCTGCACTTCTGGAATCGGACTTGGAAATAATTTCGACATTTTCCGTTGAGGCTGCACTTCCGGACCCGAACGAACGCTGCACTTCTGGAATCGAACGAACGCTGTACTTCCGGACCTGAATGAACGCCGCACTTCTGGATGGGACTTTGAAATAATTTCTACATTTTTCGTGGACGCCGCACCACCGGACCCGAACGAACGCTGCACTTCTGGAATCGAACGAACGCTGCACTTCCGGACCTGAATGAACGCTGCACTTCTGGAATTGAACGAACGCTGCACTTCTGGAATCGGACGAACACTGCACTTCCGGACCTGAATGAACGCTGCACTTCTGGAATTGAACGAACGCTGCACTTCTGGAATCGAACGAACGCTGCACTTCCGGACCCGAATGAACGCTGCACTTCTGGATCGGACTTTGAAATAATTTCGACATTTTTCGTTGACGCTGCACTTCCGGACACGAACGAACGCTGCACTTCTGGATGGGACTTTGAAATAATTTCTACATTTTTCGTGGACGCCGCACCACCGGACCCGAACGAACGCTGCACTTCTGGAATCGAACGAACGCTGCACTTCCGGACCGGAATGAACGCTGCACTTCTGGAATTGAACGAACGCTGCACTTCTGGAATCGGACGAACGCTGCACTTCCGGACCTGAATGAACGCTGCACTTCTGGAATTGAACGAACGCTGCACTTCTGGAATCGAACGAACGCTGCACTTCCGGACCCGAATGAACGCTGCACTTCTGGATCGGACTTTGAAATAATTTCGACATTTTTCGTTGACGCTGCACTTCCGGACACGAACGAACGCTGCACTTCTGGATGGGACTTTGAAATAATTTCTACATTTTTCGTGGACGCCGCACCACCGGACCCGAACGAACGCTGCACTTCTGGAATCGAACGAACGCTGCACTTCCGGACCCGAATGAACGCTGCACTTCTGGATCGGACTTGGAAATAATTTCGACATTTTCCGTTGAGGCTGCACTTCCGGACCCGAACGAACGCTGTACTTCTGGAATCGAAAGAACGCTGTACTTCCGGACCTGAACGAACGCTGCACTTCTGGATGGGACTTTGAAATAATTTCTACATTTTTCGTGGACGCCGCACCACCGGACCCGAACGAACGCTGCACTTCTGGAATCGAACGAACGCTGCACTTCCGGACCTGAATGAACGCTGCACTTCTGGAATTGCACGAACGCTGCACTTCTGGAATCGAACGAACGCTGCACTTTCGGACCTGAATGAACGCTGCACTTCTGGAATTGAACGAACGCTGCACTTCTGGAATCGAACGAACGCTGCACTTCCGGACCTGAATGAACGCTGCACTTCTGGAATTGAACGAACGCTGCACTTCTGGAATCGGACGAACGCTGCACTTCCGGACCTGAATGAACGCTGCACTTCTGGAATTGAACGAACGCTGCACTTCTGGAATCGAACGAACGCTGCACTTCCGGACACGAACGAACGCTGCACTTCTGGAATCGAACGAACGCTGCACTTCCGGACCCGAATGAACGCTGCACTTCTGGATCGGACTTGGAAATAATTTCGACATTTTCCGTTGAGGCTGCACTTCCGGACCCGAACGAACGCTGCACTTCTGGAATCGAACGAACGCTGTACTTCCGGACCTGAACGAACGCCGCACTTCTGGATGGGACTTTGAAATAATTTCTACATTTTTCGTGGACGCCGCACCACCGGACCCGAACGAACGCTGCACTTCTGGAATCGAACGAACGCTGCACTTCCGGACCTGAATGAACGCTGCACTTCTGGAATTGAACGAACGCTGCACTTCTGGAATCGGACGAACGCTGCACTTCCGGACCTGAATGAACGCTGCACTTCTGGAATTGAACGAACGCTGCAATTCTGGAATCGAACGAACGCTGCACTTCCGGACCCGAATGAACGCTGCACTTCTGGAATTGAACGAACGCTGCACTTCTGGAATCGGACTTGGAAATAATTTCGACATTTTCCGTTGAGGCTGCACTTCCGGACCCGAACGAACGCTGCACTTCTGGAATCGAACGAACGCTGTACTTCCGGACCTGAACGAACGCCGCACTTCTGGATGGGACTTTGAAATAATTTCTACATTTTTCGTGGACGCCGCACCACCGGACCCGAACGAACGCTGCACTTCTGGAATCGAACGAACGCTGCACTTCCGGACCTGAATGAACGCTGCACTTCTGGAATTGAACGAACGCTGCACTTCTGGAATCGGACGAACGCTGCACTTCCGGACCTGAATGAACGCTGCACTTCTGGAATTGAACGAACGCTGCACTTCTGGAATCGAACGAACGCTGCACTTCCGGACCCGAATGAACGCTGCACTTCTGGATCGGACTTTGAAATAATTTCGACATTTTTCGTTGACGCTGCACTTCCGGACACGAACGAACGCTGCACTTCTGGATGGGACTTTGAAATAATTTCTACATTTTTCGTGGACGCCGCACCACCGGACCCGAACGAACGCTGCACTTCTGGAATCGAACGAACGCTGCACTTCCGGACCGGAATGAACGCTGCACTTCTGGAATTGAACGAACGCTGCACTTCTGGAATCGGACGAACGCTGCACTTCCGGACCTGAATGAACGCTGCACTTCTGGAATTGAACGAACGCTGCACTTCTGGAATCGAACGAACGCTGCACTTCCGGACCCGAATGAACGCTGCACGTCTGGATCGGACTTTGAAATAATTTCGACATTTTTCGTTGACGCTGCACTTCCGGACACGAACGAACGCTGCACTTCTGGATGGGACTTTGAAATAATTTCTACATTTTTCGTGGACGCCGCACCACCGGACCCGAACGAACGCTGCACTTCTGGAATCGAACGAACGCTGCACTTCCGGACCGGAATGAACGCTGCACTTCTGGAATTGAACGAACGCTGCACTTCTGGAATCGGACGAACGCTGCACTTCTGGAATTGAACGAACGCTGCACTTCTGGAATCGAACGAACGCTGCACTTCCGGACCCGAATGAACGCTGCACTTCTGGATCGGACTTTGAAATAATTTCGACATTTTTCGTTGACGCTGCACTTCCGGACACGAACGAACGCTGCACTTCTGGAATCGAACGAACGCTGCACTTCCGGACCCGAATGAACGCTGCACTTCTGGATCGGACTTGGAAATAATTTCGACATTTTCCGTTGAGGCTGCACTTCCGGACCCGAACGAACGCTGCACTACTGGAATCGAACGAACGCTGTACTTCCGGACCTGAACGAACGCTGCACTTCTGGATGGGACTTTGAAATAATTTCTACATTTTTCGTGGACGCCGCACCACCGGACCCGAACGAACGCTGCATTTCTGGAATCGAACGAACGCTGCACTTCCGGACCGGAATGAACGCTGCACTTCTGGAATTGAACGAACGCTGCACTTCTGGAATCGGACGAACGCTGCACTTCCGGACCTGAATGAACGCTGCACTTCTGGAATTGAACGAACGCTGCACTTCTGGAATCGAACGAACGCTGCACTTCCGGACCCGAATGAACGCTGCACTTCTGGATCGGACTTTGAAATAATTTCGACATTTTTCGTTGACGCTGCACTTCCGGACACGAACGAACGCTGCACTTCTGGAATCGAACGAACGCTGCACTTCCGGACCCGAATGAACGCTGCACTTCTGGATCGGACTTGGAAATAATTTCGACATTTTCCGTTGAGGCTGCACTTCCGGACCCGAACGAACGCTGCACTTCTGGAATCGAAAGAACGCTGTACTTCCGGACCTGAACGAACGCTGCACTTCTGGATGGGACTTTGAAATAATTTCTACATTTTTCGTGGACGCCGCACCACCGGACCCGAACGAACGCTGCACTTCTGGAATCGAACGAACGCTGCACTTCCGGACCTGAATGAACGCTGCACTTCTGGAATTGAACGAACGCTGCACTTCTGGAATCGAACGAACGCTGCACTTCCGGACCTGAATGAACGCTGCACTTCTGGAATTGAACGAACGCTGCACTTCTGGAATCGAACGAACGCTGCACTTCCGGACCTGAATGAACGCTGCACTTCTGGAATTGAACGAACGCTGCACTTCTGGAATCGGACGAACGCTGCACTTCCGGACCTGAATGAACGCTGCACTTCTGGAATTGAACGAACGCTGCACTTCTGGAATCGAACGAACGCTGCACTTCCGGACACGAACGAACGCTGAACTTCTGGAATCGAACGAACGCTGCACTTCCGGACCCGAATGAACGCTGCACTTCTGGATCGGACTTGGAAATAATTTCGACATTTTCCGTTGAGGCTGCACTTCCGGACCCGAACGAATGCTGCACTTCTGGAATCGAACGAACGCTGTACTTCCGGACCTGAACGAACGCCGCACTTCTGGATGGGACTTTGAAATAATTTCTACATTTTTCGTGGACGCCGCACCACCGGACCCGAACGAACGCTGCACTTCTGGAATCGAACGAACGCTGCACTTCCGGACCTGAATGAACGCTGCACTTCTGGAATTGAACGAACGCTGCACTTCTGGAATCGGACGAACGCTGCACTTCCGGACCTGAATGAACGCTGCACTTCTGGAATTGAACGAACGCTGCAATTCTGGAATCGAACGAACGCTGCACTTCCGGACCCGAATGAACGCTGCACTTCTGGAATTGAACGAACGCTGCACTTCTGGAATCGGACTTGGAAATAATTTCGACATTTTCCGTTGAGGCTGCACTTCCGGACCCGAACGAACGCTGCACTTCTGGAATCGAACGAACGCTGTACTTCCGGACCTGAACGAACGCCGCACTTCTGGATGGGACTTTGAAATAATTTCTACATTTTTCGTGGACGCCGCACCACCGGACCCGAACGAACGCTGCACTTCTGGAATCGAACGAAGGCTGCACTTCCGGACCTGAATGAACGCTGCACTTCTGGAATTGAACGAACGCTGCACTTCTGGAATCGGACGAACGCTGCACTTCCGGACCTGAATGAACGCTGCACTTCTGGAATTGAACGAACTCTGCACTTCTGGAATCGAACGAACGCTGCACTTCCGGACCCGAATGAACGCTGCACTTCTGGATCGGACTTTGAAATAATTTCGACATTTTTCGTTGACGCTGCACTTCCGGACACGAACGAACGCTGCACTTCTGGAATCGAACGAACGCTGCACTTCCGGACCCGAATGAACGCTGCACTTCTGGATCGGACTTGGAAATAATTTCGACATTTTCCGTTGAGGCTGCACTTCCGGACCCGAACGAACGCTGCACTTCTGGAATCGAACGAACGCTGTACTTCCGGACCTGAACGAACGCTGCACTTCTGGATGGGACTTTGAAATAATTTCTACATTTTTCGTGGACGCCGCACCACCGGACCCGAACGAACGCTGCACTTCTGGAATCGAACGAACGCTGCACTTCCGGACCTGAATGAACGCTGCACTTCTGGAATTGAACGAACGCTGCACTCCTGGAATCGAACGAACGCTGCACTTCCGGACCGGAATGAACGCTGCACTTCTGGAATTGAACGAACGCTGCACTTCTGGAATCGAACGAACGCTGCACTTCCGGACCTGAATGAACGCTGCACTTCTGGAATTGAACGAACGCTGCACTTCTGGAATCGAACGAACGCTGCACTTCCGGACCCGAATGAACGCTGCACTTCTGGATCGGACTTGGAAATAATTTCGACATTTTCCGTTGAGGCTGCACTTCCGGACCCGAACGAACGCTGCACTTCTGGAATCGAACGAACGCTGCACTTCCGGACCTGAATGAACGCTGCACTTCTGGAATTGAACGAACGCTGCACTTCTGGAATCGAACGAACGCTGCACTTCCGGACCTGAATGAACGCTGCACTTCTGGAATTGAACGAACGCTGCACTTCTGGAATCGAACGAACGCTGCACTTCCGGACCTGAATGAACGCTGCACTTCTGGAATTGAACGAACGCTGCACTTCTGGAATCGGACGAACGCTGCACTTCCGGACCTGAATGAACGCTGCACTTCTGGAATTGAACGAACGCTGCACTTCTGGAATCGAACGAACGCTGCACTTCCGGACGCGAACGAACGCTGCACTTCTGGAATCGAACGAACGCTGCACTTCCGGACCCGAATGAACGCTGCACTTCTGGATCGGACTTGGAAATAATTTCGACATTTTCCGTTGAGGCTGCACTTCCGGACCCGAACGAACGCTGCACTTCTGGAATCGAACGAACGCTGTACTTCCGGACCTGAACGAACGCCGCACTTCTGGATGGGACTTTGAAATAATTTCTACATTTTTCGTGGACGCCGCACCACCGGACCCGAACGAACGCTGCACTTCTGGAATCGAACGAACGCTGCACTTCCGGACCTGAATGAACGCTGCACTTCTGGAATTGAACGAACGCTGCACTTCTGGAATCGGACGAACGCTGCACTTCCGGACCTGAATGAACGCTGCACTTCTGGAATTGAACGAACGCTGCAATTCTGGAATCGAACGAACGCTGCACTTCCGGACCCGAATGAACGCTGCACTTCTGGAATTGAACGAACGCTGCACTTCTGGAATCGGACTTGGAAATAATTTCGACATTTTCCGTTGAGGCTGCACTTCCGGACCCGAACGAACGCTGCACTTCTGGAATCGAACGAACGCTGTACTTCCGGACCTGAACGAACGCCGCACTTCTGGATGGGACTTTGAAATAATTTCTACATTTTTCGTGGACGCCGCACCACCGGACCCGAACGAACGTTGCACTTCTGGAATCGAACGAACGCTGCACTTCCGGACCTGAATGAACGCTGCACTTCTGGAATTGAACGAACGCTGCACTTCTGGAATCGGACGAACGCTGCACTTCCGGACCTGAATGAACGCTGCACTTCTGGAATTGAACGAACGCTGCAATTCTGGAATCGAACGAACGCTGCACTTCCGGACCCGAATGAACGCTGCACTTCTGGAATTGAACGAACGCTGCACTTCTGGAATCGGACTTGGAAATAATTTCGACATTTTCCGTTGAGGCTGCACTTCCGGACCCGAACGAACGCTGCACTTCTGGAATCGAACGAACGCTGTACTTCCGGACCTGAACGAACGCCGCACTTCTGGATGGGACTTTGAAATAATTTCTACATTTTTCGTGGACGCCGCACCACCGGACCCGAACGAACGCTGCACTTCTGGAATCGAACGAACGCTGCACTTCCGGACCTGAATGAACGCTGCACTTCTGGAATTGAACGAACGCTGCACTTCTGGAATCGGACGAACGCTGCACTTCCGGACCTGAATGAACGCTGCACTTCTGGAATTGAACGAACGCTGCACTTCTGGAATCGAACGAACGCTGCACTTCCGGACCCGAATGAACGCTGCACTTCTGGATCGGACTTTGAAATAATTTCGACATTTTTCGTTGACGCTGCACTTCCGGACACGAACGAACGCTGCACTTCTGGATGGGACTTTGAAATAATTTCTACATTTTTCGTGGACGCCGCACCACCGGACCCGAACGAACGCTGCACTTCTGGAATCGAACGAACGCTGCACTTCCGGACCGGAATGAACGCTGCACTTCTGGAATTGAACGAACGCTGCACTTCTGGAATCGGACGAACGCTGCACTTCCGGACCTGAATGAACGCTGCACTTCTGGAATTGAACGAACGCTGCACTTCTGGAATCGAACGAACGCTGCACTTCCGGACCCGAATGAACGCTGCACTTCTGGATCGGACTTTGAAATAATTTCGACATTTTTCGTTGACGCTGCACTTCCGGACACGAACGAACGCTGCACTTCTGGAATCGAACGAACGCTGCACTTCCGGACCCGAATGAACGCTGCACTTCTGGATCGGACTTGGAAATAATTTCGACATTTTCCGTTGAGGCTGCACTTCCGGACCCGAACGAACGCTGCACTTCTGGAATCGAAAGAACGCTGTACTTCCGGACCTGAACGAACGCTGCATTTCTGGATGGGACTTTGAAATAATTTCTACATTTTTCGTGGACGCCGCACCACCGGACCCGAACGAACGCTGCACTTCTGGAATCGAACGAACGCTGCACTTCCGGACCTGAATGACCGCTGCACTTCTGGAATTGAACGAACGCTGCACTTTTGGAATCGAACGAACGCTGCACTTCCGGACCTGAATGAACGCTGCACTTCTGGAATTGAACGAACGCTGCACTTCTGGAATCGAACGAACGCTGCACTTCCGGACCTGAATGAACGCTGCACTTCTGGAATTGAACGAACGCTGCACTTCTGGAATCGGACGAACGCTGCACTTCCGGACCTGAATGAACGCTGCACTTCTGGAATGGAACGAACGCTGCACTTCTGGAATCGAACGAACGCTGCACTTCCGGACACGAACGAACGCTGCACTTCTGGAATCGAACGAACGCTGCACTTCCGGACCCGAATGAACGCTGCACTTCTGGATCGGACTTGGAAATAATTTCTACATTTTTCGTGGACGCCGCACCACCGGACCCGAACGAACGCTGCACTTCTGGAATCGAACGAACGCTGCACTTCCGGACCTGAATGAACGCTGCACTTCTGGAATTGAACGAACGCTGCACTTCTGGAATCGGACGAACGCTGCACTTCCGGACCTGAATGAACGCTGCACTTCTGGAATTGAACGAACGCTGCACTTCTGGAATCGAACGAACGCTGCACTTCCGGACCCGAATGAACGCTGCACTTCTGGATCGGACTTTGAAATAATTTCGACATTTTTCGTTGACGCTGCACTTCCGGACACGAACGAACGCTGCACTTCTGGATGGGACTTTGAAATAATTTCTACATTTTTCGTGGACGCCGCACCACCGGACCCGAACGAACGCTGCACTTCTGGAATCGAACGAACGCTGCACTTCCGGACCGGAATGAACGCTGCACTTCTGGAATTGAACGAACGCTGCACTTCTGGAATCGGACGACCGCTGCACTTCCGGACCTGAATGAACGCTGCACTTCTGGAATTGAACGAACGCTGCACTTCTGGAATCGAACGAACGCTGCACTTCCGGACCCGAATGAACGCTGCACTTCTGGATCGGACTTGGAAATAATTTCGACATTTTTCGTTGACGCTGCACTTCCGGACACGAACGAACGCTGCACTTCTGGATGGGACTTTGAAATAATTTCTACATTTTTCGTGGACGCCGCACCACCGGACCCGAACGAACGCTGCACTTCTGGAATCGAACGAACGCTGCACTTCCGGACCGGAATGAACGCTGCACTTCTGGAATTGAACGAACGCTGCACTTCTGGAATCGGACGAACGCTGCACTTCCGGACCTGAATGAACGCTGCACTTCTGGAATTGAACGAACGCTGCACTTCTGGAATCGAACGAACGCTGCACTTCCGGACCCGAATGAACGCTGCACTTCTGGATCGGACTTTGAAATAATTTCGACATTTTTCGTTGACGCTGCACTTCCGGACACGAACGAACGCTGCACTTCTGGAATCGAACGAACGCTGCACTTCCGGACCCGAATGAACGCTGCACTTCTGGATCGGACTTGGAAATAATTTCGACATTTTCCGTTGAGGCTGCACTTCCGGACCCGAACGAACGCTGCACTTCTGGAATCGAAAGAACGCTGTACTTCCGGACCTGAACGAACGCTGCACTTCTGGATGGGACTTTGAAATAATTTCTACATTTTTCGTGGACGCCGCACCACCGGACCCGAACGAACGCTGCACTTCTGGAATCGAACGAACGCTGCACTTCCGGACCTGAATGAACGCTGCACTTCTGGAATTGAACGAACGCTGCACTTCTGGAATCGAACGAACGCTGCACTTCCGGACCTGAATGAACGCTGCACTTCTGGAATTGAACGAACGCTGCACTTCTGGAATCGAACGAACGCTGCACTTCCGGACCTGAATGAACGCTGCACTTCTGGAATTGAACGAACGCTGCACTTCTGGAATCGGACGAACGCTGCACTTCCGGACCTGAATGAACGCTGCACTTCTGGAATTGAACGAACGCTGCACTTCTGGAATCGAACGAACGCTGCACTTCCGGACACGAACGAACGCTGCACTTCTGGAATCGAACGAACGCTGCACTTCCGGACCCGAATGAACGCTGCACTTCTGGATCGGACTTGGAAATAATTTCTACATTTTTCGTGGACGCCGCACCACCGGACCCGAACGAACGCTGCACTTCTGGAATCGAACGAACGCTGCACTTCCGGACCTGAATGAACGCTGCACTTCTGGAATTGAACGAACGCTGCACTTCTGGAATCGGACGAACGCTGCACTTCCGGACCTGAATGAACGCTGCACTTCTGGAATTGAACGAACGCTGCAATTCTGGAATCGAACGAACGCTGCACTTCCGGACCCGAATGAACGCTGCACTTCTGGAATTGAACGAACGCTGCACTTCTGGAATCGGACTTGGAAATAATTTCGACATTTTCCGTTGAGGCTGCACTTCCGGACCCGAACGAACGCTGCACTTCTGGAATCGAACGAACGCTGTACTTCCGGACCTGAACGAACGCCGCACTTCTGGATGGGACTTTGAAATAATTTCTACATTTTTCGTGGACGCCGCACCACCGGACCCGAACGAACGCTGCACTTCTGGAATCGAACGAACGCTGCACTTCCGGACCTGAATGAACGCTGCACTTCTGGAATTGAACGAACGCTGCACTTCTGGAATCGGACGAACGCTGCACTTCCGGACCTGAATGAACGCTGCACTTCTGGAATTGAACGAACGCTGCACTTCTGGAATCGAACGAACGCTGCACTTCCGGACCCGAATGAACGCTGCACTTCTGGATCGGACTTTGAAATAATTTCTACATTTTTCGTGGACGCCGCACCACCGGACCCGAACGAACGCTGCACTTCTGGAATCGAACGAACGCTGCACTTCCGGACCGGAATGAACGCTGCACTTCTGGAATTGAACGAACGCTGCACTTCTGGAATCGGACGAACGCTGCACTTCCGGACCTGAATGAACGCTGCACTTCTGGAATTGAACGAACGCTGCACTTCTGGAATCGAACGAACGCTGCACTTCCGGACCCAAATGAACGCTGCACTTCTGGATCGGACTTTGAAATAATTTCGACATTTTTCGTTGACGCTGCACTTCCGGACACGAACAAACGCTGCACTTCTGGATGGGACTTTGAAATAATTTCTACATTTTTCGTGGACGCCGCACCACCGGACCCGAACGAACGCTGCACTTCTGGAATCGAACGAACGCTGCACTACTGGAATCGAACGAACGCTGCACTTCCGGACCCGAATGAACGCTGCACTTCTGGATCGGACTTGGAAATAATTTCGACATTTTCCGTTGAGGCTGCACTTCCGGACCCGAACGAACGCTGCACTTCTGGAATCGAACGAACGCTGCACTTCTGGAATCGGACGAACGCTGCACTTCTGGAATTGAACGAACGCTGCACTTCTGGAATCGAACGAACGCTGCACTTCCGGACCCGAATGAACGCTGCACTTCTGGATCGGACTTTGAAATAATTTCGACATTTTTCGTTGACGCTGCACTTCCGGACACGAACGAACGCTGCACTTCTGGAATCGAACGAACGCCGCACCACCGGACCCGAACGAACGCTGCACTTCTGGAATCGAACGAACGCTGCACTTCCGGACCTGAATGAACGCTGCACTTCTGGAATTGAACGAACGCTGCACTTCTGGAATCGAACGAACGCTGCACTTCCGGACCTGAATGAACGCTGCACTTCTGGAATTGAACGAACGCTGCACTTCTGGAATCGAACGAACGCTGCACTTCCGGACCTGAATGAACGCTGCACTTCTGGAATTGAACGAACGCTGCACTTCTGGAATCGGACGAACGCTGCACTTCCGGACCTGAATGAACGCTGCACTTCTGGAATTGAACGAACGCTGCACTTCTGGAATCGAACGAACGCTGCACTTCCGGACACGAACGAACGCTGCACTACTGGAATCGAACGAACGCTGCACTTCCGGACCCGAATGAACGCTGCACTTCTGGATCGGACTTGGAAATAATTTCGACATTTTCCGTTGAGGCTGCACTTCCGGACCCGAACGAACGCTGCACTTCTGGAATCGAACGAACGCTGTACTTCCGGACCTGAACGAACGCCGCACTTCTGGATGGGACTTTGAAATAATTTCTACATTTTTCGTGGACGCCGCACCACCGGACCCGAACGAACGCTGCACTTCTGGAATCGAACGAACGCTGCACTTCCGGACCTGAATGAACGCTGCACTTCTGGAATTGAACGAACGCTGCACTTCTGGAATCGGACGAACGCTGCACTTCCGGACCTGAATGAACGCTGCACTTCTGGAATTGAACGAACGCTGCAATTCTGGAATCGAACGAACGCTGCACTTCCGGACCCGAATGAACGCTGCACTTCTGGAATTGAACGAACGCTGCACTTCTGGAATCGGACTTGGAAATAATTTCGACATTTTCCGTTGAGGCTGCACTTCCGGACCCGAACGAACGCTGCACTTCTGGAATCGAACGAACGCTGTACTTCCGGACCTGAACGAACGCCGCACTTCTGGATGGGACTTTGAAATAATTTCTACATTTTTCGTGGACGCCGCACCACCGGACCCGAACGAACGCTGCACTTCTGGAATCGAACGAACGCTGCACTTCCGGACCTGAATGAACGCTGCACTTCTGGAATTGAACGAACGCTGCACTTCTGGAATCGGACGAACGCTGCACTTCCGGACCTGAATGAACGCTGCACTTCTGGAATTGAACGAACGCTGCACTTCTGGAATCGAACGAACGCTGCACTTCCGGACCCGAATGAACGCTGCACTTCTGGATCGGACTTTGAAATAATTTCGACATTTTTCGTTGACGCTGCACTTCCGGACACGTACGAACGCTGCACTTCTGGAATCGAACGAACGCTGCACTTCCGGACCCGAATGAACGCTGCACTTCTGGATCGGACTTGGAAATAATTTCGACATTTTCCGTTGAGGCTGCACTTCCGGACCCGAACGAACGCTGCACTACTGGAATCGAACGAACGCTGTACTTCCGGACCTGAACGAACGCTGCACTTCTGGATGGGACTTTGAAATAATTTCTACATTTTTCGTGGACGCCGCACCACCGGACCCGAACGAACGCTGCATTTCTGGAATCGAACGAACGCTGCACTTCCGGACCGGAATGAACGCTGCACTTCTGGAATTGAACGAACGCTGCACTTCTGGAATCGGACGAACGCTGCACTTCCGGACCTGAATGAACGCTGCACTTCTGGAATTGAACGAACGCTGCACTTCTGGAATCGAACGAACGCTGCACTTCCGGACCCGAATGAACGCTGCACTTCTGGATCGGACTTTGAAATAATTTCGACATTTTTCGTTGACGCTGCACTTCCGGACACGAACGAACGCTGCACTTCTGGAATCGAACGAACGCTGCACTTCCGGACCCGAATGAACGCTGCACTTCTGGATCGGACTTGGAAATAATTTCGACATTTTCCGTTGAGGCTGCACTTCCGGACCCGAACGAACGCTGCACTTCTGGAATCGATAGAACGCTGTACTTCCGGACCTGAACGAACGCTGCACTTCTGGATGGGACTTTGAAATAATTTCTACATTTTTCGTGGACGCCGCACCACCGGACCCGAACGAACGCTGCACTTCTGGAATCGAACGAACGCTGCACTTCCGGACCTGAATGAACGCTGCACTTCTGGAATTGAACGAACGCTGCACTTCTGGAATCGAACGAACGCTGCACTTCCGGACCTGAATGAACGCTGCACTTCTGGAATTGAACGAACGCTGCACTTCTGGAATCGAACGAACGCTGCACTTCCGGACCTGAATGAACGCTGCACTTCTGGAATTGAACGAACGCTGCACTTCTGGAATCGGACGAACGCTGCACTTCCGGACCTGAATGAACGCTGCACTTCTGGAATTGAACGAACGCTGCACTTCTGGAATCGAACGAACGCTGCACTTCCGGACACGAACGAACGCTGCACTTCTGGAATCGAACGAACGCTGCACTTCCGGACCTGAATGAACGCTGCACTTCTGGAATTGAACGAACGCTGCACTCCTGGAATCGAACGAACGCTGCACTTCTGGAATTGAACGAACGCTGCATTTCTGGAATCGAACGAACGCTGCACTTACGGACCTGAATGAACGCTGCACTTCTGGAATTGAACGAACGCTGCACTTCTGGAATCGAACGAACGCTGCACTTCCGGACCCGAATGAACGCTGCACTTCTGGATCGGACTTGGAAATAATTTCGACATTTTCCGTTGAGGCTGCACTTCCGGACCCGAACGAACGCTGCACTTCTGGAATCGAAAGAACGCTGTACTTCCGGACCTGAACGAACGCTGCACTTCTGGATGGGACTTTGAAATAATTTCTACATTTTTCGTGGACGCCGCACCACCGGACCCGAACGAACGCTGCACTTCTGGAATCGAACGAACGCTGCACTTCCGGACCTGAATGAACGCTGCACTTCTGGAATTGAACGAACGCTGCACTTCTGGAATCGAACGAACGCTGCACTTCCGGACCTGAATGAACGCTGCACTTCTGGAATTGAACGAACGCTGCACTTCTGGAATCGAACGAACGCTGCACTTCCGGACCTGAATGAACGCTGCACTTCTGGAATTGAACGAACGCTGCACTTCTGGAATCGGACGAACGCTGCACTTCCGGACCTGAATGAACGCTGCACTTCTGGAATTGAACGAACGCTGCACTTCTGGAATCGAACGAACGCTGCACTTCCGGACACGAACGAACGCTGCACTTCTGGAATCGAACGAACGCTGCACTTCCGGACCCGAATGAACGCTGCACTTCTGGATCGGACTTGGAAATAATTTCGACATTTTCCGTTGAGGCTGCACTTCCGGACCCGAACGAACGCTGCACTTCTGGAATCGAAAGAACGCTGTACTTCCGGACCTGAACGAACGCTGCACTTCTGGATGGGACTTTGAAATAATTTCTACATTTTTCGTGGACGCCGCACCACCGGACCCGAACGAACGCTGCACTTCTGGAATCGAACGAACGCTGCACTTCCGGACCTGAATGAACGCTGCACTTCTGGAATTGAACGAACGCTGCACTTCTGGAATCGAACGAACGCTGCACTTCCGGACCTGAATGAACGCTGCACTTCTGGAATTGAACGAACGCTGCACTTCTGGAATCGGACTTGGAAATAATTTCGACATTTTCCGTTGAGGCTGCACTTCCGGACCCGAACGAACGCTGCACTTCTGGAATCGAACGAACGCTGTACTTCCGGACCTGAACGAACGCCGCACTTCTGGATGGGACTTTGAAATAATTTCTACATTTTTCGTGGACGCCGCACCACCGGACCCGAACGAACGCTGCACTTCTGGAATCGAACGAAGGCTGCACTTCCGGACCTGAATGAACGCTGCACTTCTGGAATTGAACGAACGCTGCACTTCTGGAATCGGACGAACGCTGCACTTCCGGACCTGAATGAACGCTGCACTTCTGGAATTGAACGAACGCTGCACTTCTGGAATCGAACGAACGCTGCACTTCCGGACCCGAATGAACGCTGCACTTCTGGATCGGACTTTGAAATAATTTCGACATTTTTCGTTGACGCTGCACTTCCGGACACGAACGAACGCTGCACTTCTGGAATCGAACGAACGCTGCACTTCCGGACCCGAATGAACGCTGCACTTCTGGATCGGACTTGGAAATAATTTCGACATTTTCCGTTGAGGCTGCACTTCCGGACCCGAACGAACGCTGCACTTCTGGAATCGAAAGAACGCTGTACTTCCGGACCTGAACGAACGCTGCACTTCTGGATGGGACTTTGAAATAATTTCTACATTTTTCGTGGACGCCGCACCACCGGACCCGAACGAACGCTGCACTTCTGGAATCGAACGAACGCTGCACTTCCGGACCTGAATGAACGCTGCACTTCTGGAATTGAACGAACGCTGCACTTCTGGAATCGAACGAACGCTGCACTTCCGGACCTGAATGAACGCTGCACTTCTGGAATTGAACGAACGCTGCACTTCTGGAATCGAACGAACGCTGCACTTCCGGACCTGAATGAACGCTGCACTTCTGGAATTGAACGAACGCTGCACTTCTGGAATCGGACGAACGCTGCACTTCCGGACCTGAATGAACGCTGCACTTCTGGAATTGAACGAACGCTGCACTTCTGGAATCGAACGAACGCTGCACTTCCGGACACGAACGAACGCTGCACTTCTGGAATCGAACGAACGCTGCACTTCCGGACCCGAATGAACGCTGCACTTCTGGATCGGACTTGGAAATAATTTCTACATTTTTCGTGGACGCCGCACCACCGGACCCGAACGAACGCTGCACTTCTGGAATCGAACGAACGCTGCACTTCCGGACCTGAATGAACGCTGCACTTCTGGAATTGAACGAACGCTGCACTTCTGGAATCGGACGAACGCTGCACTTCCGGACCTGAATGAACGCTGCACTTCTGGAATTGAACGAACGCTGCAATTCTGGAATCGAACGAACGCTGCACTTCCGGACCCGAATGAACGCTGCACTTCTGGAATTGAACGAACGCTGCACTTCTGGAATCGGACTTGGAAATAATTTCGACATTTTCCGTTGAGGCTGCACTTCCGGACCCGAACGAACGCTGCACTTCTGGAATCGAACGAACGCTGTACTTCCGGACCTGAACGAACGCCGCACTTCTGGATGGGACTTTGAAATAATTTCTACATTTTTCGTGGACGCCGCACCACCGGACCCGAACGAACGCTGCACTTCTGGAATCGAACGAACGCTGCACTTCCGGACCTGAATGAACGCTGCACTTCTGGAATTGAACGAACGCTGCACTTCTGGAATCGGACGAACGCTGCACTTCCGGACCTGAATGAACGCTGCACTTCTGGAATTGAACGAACGCTGCACTTCTGGAATCGAACGAACGCTGCACTTCCGGACCCGAATGAACGCTGCACTTCTGGATCGGACTTTGAAATAATTTCTACATTTTTCGTGGACGCCGCACCACCGGACCCGAACGAACGCTGCACTTCTGGAATCGAACGAACGCTGCACTTCCGGACCGGAATGAACGCTGCACTTCTGGAATTGAACGAACGCTGCACTTCTGGAATCGGACGAACGCTGCACTTCCGGACCTGAATGAACGCTGCACTTCTGGAATTGAACGAACGCTGCACTTCTGGAATCGAACGAACGCTGCACTTCCGGACCCAAATGAACGCTGCACTTCTGGATCGGACTTTGAAATAATTTCGACATTTTTCGTTGACGCTGCACTTCCGGACACGAACAAACGCTGCACTTCTGGATGGGACTTTGAAATAATTTCTACATTTTTCGTGGACGCCGCACCACCGGACCCGAACGAACGCTGCACTTCTGGAATCGAACGAACGCTGCACTACTGGAATCGAACGAACGCTGCACTTCCGGACCCGAATGAACGCTGCACTTCTGGATCGGACTTGGAAATAATTTCGACATTTTCCGTTGAGGCTGCACTTCCGGACCCGAACGAACGCTGCACTTCTGGAATCGAACGAACGCTGCACTTCTGGAATCGGACGAACGCTGCACTTCTGGAATTGAACGAACGCTGCACTTCTGGAATCGAACGAACGCTGCACTTCCGGACCCGAATGAACGCTGCACTTCTGGATCGGACTTTGAAATAATTTCGACATTTTTCGTTGACGCTGCACTTCCGGACACGAACGAACGCTGCACTTCTGGAATCGAACGAACGCCGCACCACCGGACCCGAACGAACGCTGCACTTCTGGAATCGAACGAACGCTGCACTTCCGGACCTGAATGAACGCTGCACTTCTGGAATTGAACGAACGCTGCACTTCTGGAATCGAACGAACGCTGCACTTCCGGACCTGAATGAACGCTGCACTTCTGGAATTGAACGAACGCTGCACTTCTGGAATCGAACGAACGCTGCACTTCCGGACCTGAATGAACGCTGCACTTCTGGAATTGAACGAACGCTGCACTTCTGGAATCGGACGAACGCTGCACTTCCGGACCTGAATGAACGCTGCACTTCTGGAATTGAACGAACGCTGCACTTCTGGAATCGAACGAACGCTGCACTTCCGGACACGAACGAACGCTGCACTACTGGAATCGAACGAACGCTGCACTTCCGGACCCGAATGAACGCTGCACTTCTGGATCGGACTTGGAAATAATTTCGACATTTTCCGTTGAGGCTGCACTTCCGGACCCGAACGAACGCTGCACTTCTGGAATCGAACGAACGCTGTACTTCCGGACCTGAACGAACGCCGCACTTCTGGATGGGACTTTGAAATAATTTCTACATTTTTCGTGGACGCCGCACCACCGGACCCGAACGAACGCTGCACTTCTGGAATCGAACGAACGCTGCACTTCCGGACCTGAATGAACGCTGCACTTCTGGAATTGAACGAACGCTGCACTTCTGGAATCGGACGAACGCTGCACTTCCGGACCTGAATGAACGCTGCACTTCTGGAATTGAACGAACGCTGCAATTCTGGAATCGAACGAACGCTGCACTTCCGGACCCGAATGAACGCTGCACTTCTGGAATTGAACGAACGCTGCACTTCTGGAATCGGACTTGGAAATAATTTCGACATTTTCCGTTGAGGCTGCACTTCCGGACCCGAACGAACGCTGCACTTCTGGAATCGAACGAACGCTGTACTTCCGGACCTGAACGAACGCCGCACTTCTGGATGGGACTTTGAAATAATTTCTACATTTTTCGTGGACGCCGCACCACCGGACCCGAACGAACGCTGCACTTCTGGAATCGAACGAACGCTGCACTTCCGGACCTGAATGAACGCTGCACTTCTGGAATTGAACGAACGCTGCACTTCTGGAATCGGACGAACGCTGCACTTCCGGACCTGAATGAACGCTGCACTTCTGGAATTGAACGAACGCTGCACTTCTGGAATCGAACGAACGCTGCACTTCCGGACCCGAATGAACGCTGCACTTCTGGATCGGACTTTGAAATAATTTCGACATTTTTCGTTGACGCTGCACTTCCGGACACGAACGAACGCTGCACTTCTGGAATCGAACGAACGCTGCACTTCCGGACCCGAATGAACGCTGCACTTCTGGATCGGACTTGGAAATAATTTCGACATTTTCCGTTGAGGCTGCACTTCCGGACCCGAACGAACGCTGCACTACTGGAATCGAACGAACGCTGTACTTCCGGACCTGAACGAACGCTGCACTTCTGGATGGGACTTTGAAATAATTTCTACATTTTTCGTGGACGCCGCACCACCGGACCCGAACGAACGCTGCATTTCTGGAATCGAACGAACGCTGCACTTCCGGACCGGAATGAACGCTGCACTTCTGGAATTGAACGAACGCTGCACTTCTGGAATCGGACGAACGCTGCACTTCCGGACCTGAATGAACGCTGCACTTCTGGAATTGAACGAACGCTGCACTTCTGGAATCGAACGAACGCTGCACTTCCGGACCCGAATGAACGCTGCACTTCTGGATCGGACTTTGAAATAATTTCGACATTTTTCGTTGACGCTGCACTTCCGGACACGAACGAACGCTGCACTTCTGGAATCGAACGAACGCTGCACTTCCGGACCCGAATGAACGCTGCACTTCTGGATCGGACTTGGAAATAATTTCGACATTTTCCGTTGAGGCTGCACTTCCGGACCCGAACGAACGCTGCACTTCTGGAATCGATAGAACGCTGTACTTCCGGACCTGAACGAACGCTGCACTTCTGGATGGGACTTTGAAATAATTTCTACATTTTTCGTGGACGCCGCACCACCGGACCCGAACGAACGCTGCACTTCTGGAATCGAACGAACGCTGCACTTCCGGACCTGAATGAACGCTGCACTTCTGGAATTGAACGAACGCTGCACTTCTGGAATCGAACGAACGCTGCACTTCCGGACCTGAATGAACGCTGCACTTCTGGAATTGAACGAACGCTGCACTTCTGGAATCGAACGAACGCTGCACTTCCGGACCTGAATGAACGCTGCACTTCTGGAATTGAACGAACGCTGCACTTCTGGAATCGGACGAACGCTGCACTTCCGGACCTGAATGAACGCTGCACTTCTGGAATTGAACGAACGCTGCACTTCTGGAATCGAACGAACGCTGCACTTCCGGACACGAACGAACGCTGCACTTCTGGAATCGAACGAACGCTGCACTTCCGGACCTGAATGAACGCTGCACTTCTGGAATTGAACGAACGCTGCACTCCTGGAATCGAACGAACGCTGCACTTCTGGAATTGAACGAACGCTGCATTTCTGGAATCGAACGAACGCTGCACTTACGGACCTGAATGAACGCTGCACTTCTGGAATTGAACGAACGCTGCACTTCTGGAATCGAACGAACGCTGCACTTCCGGACCCGAATGAACGCTGCACTTCTGGATCGGACTTGGAAATAATTTCGACATTTTCCGTTGAGGCTGCACTTCCGGACCCGAACGAACGCTGCACTTCTGGAATCGAAAGAACGCTGTACTTCCGGACCTGAACGAACGCTGCACTTCTGGATGGGACTTTGAAATAATTTCTACATTTTTCGTGGACGCCGCACCACCGGACCCGAACGAACGCTGCACTTCTGGAATCGAACGAACGCTGCACTTCCGGACCTGAATGAACGCTGCACTTCTGGAATTGAACGAACGCTGCACTTCTGGAATCGAACGAACGCTGCACTTCCGGACCTGAATGAACGCTGCACTTCTGGAATTGAACGAACGCTGCACTTCTGGAATCGAACGAACGCTGCACTTCCGGACCTGAATGAACGCTGCACTTCTGGAATTGAACGAACGCTGCACTTCTGGAATCGGACGAACGCTGCACTTCCGGACCTGAATGAACGCTGCACTTCTGGAATTGAACGAACGCTGCACTTCTGGAATCGAACGAACGCTGCACTTCCGGACACGAACGAACGCTGCACTTCTGGAATCGAACGAACGCTGCACTTCCGGACCCGAATGAACGCTGCACTTCTGGATCGGACTTGGAAATAATTTCGACATTTTCCGTTGAGGCTGCACTTCCGGACCCGAACGAACGCTGCACTTCTGGAATCGAAAGAACGCTGTACTTCCGGACCTGAACGAACGCTGCACTTCTGGATGGGACTTTGAAATAATTTCTACATTTTTCGTGGACGCCGCACCACCGGACCCGAACGAACGCTGCACTTCTGGAATCGAACGAACGCTGCACTTCCGGACCTGAATGAACGCTGCACTTCTGGAATTGAACGAACGCTGCACTTCTGGAATCGAACGAACGCTGCACTTCCGGACCTGAATGAACGCTGCACTTCTGGAATTGAACGAACGCTGCACTTCTGGAATCGGACTTGGAAATAATTTCGACATTTTCCGTTGAGGCTGCACTTCCGGACCCGAACGAACGCTGCACTTCTGGAATCGAACGAACGCTGTACTTCCGGACCTGAACGAACGCCGCACTTCTGGATGGGACTTTGAAATAATTTCTACATTTTTCGTGGACGCCGCACCACCGGACCCGAACGAACGCTGCACTTCTGGAATCGAACGAAGGCTGCACTTCCGGACCTGAATGAACGCTGCACTTCTGGAATTGAACGAACGCTGCACTTCTGGAATCGGACGAACGCTGCACTTCCGGACCTGAATGAACGCTGCACTTCTGGAATTGAACGAACGCTGCACTTCTGGAATCGAACGAACGCTGCACTTCCGGACCCGAATGAACGCTGCACTTCTGGATCGGACTTTGAAATAATTTCGACATTTTTCGTTGACGCTGCACTTCCGGACACGAACGAACGCTGCACTTCTGGAATCGAACGAACGCTGCACTTCCGGACCCGAATGAACGCTGCACTTCTGGATCGGACTTGGAAATAATTTCGACATTTTCCTTTGAGGCTGCACTTCCGGACCCGAACGAACGCAGCACTTCTGGAATCGAACGAACGCTGTACTTCCGGACCTGAACGAACGCTGCACTTCTGGATGGGACTTTGAAATAATTTCTACATTTTTCGTGGACGCCGCACCACCGGACCCGAACGAACGCTGCACTTCTGGAATCGAACGAACGCTGCACTTCCGGACCTGAATGAACGCTGCACTTCTGGAATTGAACGAACGCTGCACTCCTGGAATCGAACGAACGCTGCACTTCCGGACCGGAATGAACGCTGCACTTCTGGAATTGAACGAACGCTGCACTTCTGGAATCGAACGAACGCTGCACTTCCGGACCTGAATGAACGCTGCACTTCTGGAATTGAACGAACGCTGCACTTCTGGAATCGAACGAACGCTGCACTTCCGGACCCGAATGAACGCTGCACTTCTGGATCGGACTTGGAAATAATTTCGACATTTTCCGTTGAGGCTGCACTTCCGGACCCGAACGAACGCTGCACTTCTGGAATCGAAAGAACGCTGTACTTCCGGACCTGAACGAACGCTGCACTTCTGGATGGGACTTTGAAATAATTTCTACATTTTTCGTGGACGCCGCACCACCGGACCCGAACGAACGCTGCACTTCTGGAATCGAACGAACGCTGCACTTCCGGACCTGAATGAACGTTGCACTTCTGGAATTGAACGAACGCTGCACTTCTGGAATCGAACGAACGCTGCACTTCCGGACCTGAATGAACGCTGCACTTCTGGAATTGAACGAACGCTGCACTTCTGGAATCGAACGAACGCTGCACTTCCGGACCTGAATGAACGCTGCACTTCTGGAATTGAACGAACGCTGCACTTCTGGAATCGGACGAACGCTGCACTTCCGGACCTGAATGAACGCTGCACTTCTGGAATTGAACGAACGCTGCACTTCTGGAATCGAACGAACGCTGCACTTCCGGACACGAACGAACGCTGCACTTCTGGAATCGAACGAACGCTGCACTTCCGGACCCGAATGAACGCTGCACTTCTGGATCGGACTTGGAAATAATTTCGACATTTTCCGTTGAGGCTGCACTTCCGGACCCGAACGAACGCTGCACTTCTGGAATCGAACGAACGCTGTACTTCCGGACCTGAACGAACGCCGCACTTCTGGATGGGACTTTGAAATAATTTCTACATTTTTCGTGGACGCCGCACCACCGGACCCGAACGAACGCTGCACTTCTGGAATCGAACGAACGCTGCACTTCCGGACCTGAATGAACGCTGCACTTCTGGAATTGAACGAACGCTGCACTTCTGGAATCGGACGAACGCTGCACTTCCGGACCTGAATGAACGCTGCACTTCTGGAATTGAACGAACGCTGCAATTCTGGAATCGAACGAACGCTGCACTTCCGGACCCGAATGAACGCTGCACTTCTGGAATTGAACGAACGCTGCACTTCTGGAATCGGACTTGGAAATAATTTCGACATTTTCCGTTGAGGCTGCACTTCCGGACCCGAACGAACGCTGCACTTCTGGAATCGAACGAACGCTGTACTTCCGGACCTGAACGAACGCCGCACTTCTGGATGGGACTTTGAAATAATTTCTACATTTTTCGTGGACGCCGCACCACCGGACCCGAACGAACGTTGCACTTCTGGAATCGAACGAACGCTGCACTTCCGGACCTGAATGAACGCTGCACTTCTGGAATTGAACGAACGCTGCACTTCTGGAATCGGACGAACGCTGCACTTCCGGACCTGAATGAACGCTGCACTTCTGGAATTGAACGAACGCTGCAATTCTGGAATCGAACGAACGCTGCACTTCCGGACCCGAATGAACGCTGCACTTCTGGAATTGAACGAACGCTGCACTTCTGGAATCGGACTTGGAAATAATTTCGACATTTTCCGTTGAGGCTGCACTTCCGGACCCGAACGAACGCTGCACTTCTGGAATCGAACGAACGCTGTACTTCCGGACCTGAACGAACGCCGCACTTCTGGATGGGACTTTGAAATAATTTCTACATTTTTCGTGGACGCCGCACCACCGGACCCGAACGAACGCTGCACTTCTGGAATCGAACGAACGCTGCACTTCCGGACCTGAATGAACGCTGCACTTCTGGAATTGAACGAACGCTGCACTTCTGGAATCGGACGAACGCTGCACTTCCGGACCTGAATGAACGCTGCACTTCTGGAATTGAACGAACGCTGCAATTCTGGAATCGAACGAACGCTGCACTTCCGGACCCGAATGAACGCTGCACTTCTGGATCGGACTTTGAAATAATTTCGACATTTTTCGTTGACGCTGCACTTCCGGACACGAACGAACGCTGCACTTCTGGATGGGACTTTGAAATAATTTCTACATTTTTCGTGGACGCCGCACCACCGGACCCGAACGAACGCTGCACTTCTGGAATCGAACGAACGCTGCACTTCCGGACCGGAATGAACGCTGCACTTCTGGAATTGAACGAACGCTGCACTTCTGGAATCGGACGAACGCTGCACTTCCGGACCTGAATGAACGCTGCACTTCTGGAATTGAACGAACGCTGCACTTCTGGAATCGAACGAACGCTGCACTTCCGGACCCGAATGAACGCTGCACTTCTGGATCGGACTTTGAAATAATTTCGACATTTTTCGTTGACGCTGCACTTCCGGACACGAACGAACGCTGCACTTCTGGATGGGACTTTGAAATAATTTCTACATTTTTCGTGGACGCCGCACCACCGGACCCGAACGAACGCTGCACTTCTGGAATCGAACGAACGCTGCACTTCCGGACCGGAATGAACGCTGCACTTCTGGAATTGAACGAACGCTGCACTTCTGGAATCGGACGAACGCTGCACTTCCGGACCTGAATGAACGCTGCACTTCTGGAATTGAACGAACGCTGCACTTCTGGAATCGAACGAACGCTGCACTTCCGGACCCGAATGAACGCTGCACTTCTGGATCGGACTTTGAAATAATTTCGACATTTTTCGTTGACGCTGCACTTCCGGACACGAACGAACGCTGCACTTCTGGAATCGAACGAACGCTGCACTTCCGGACCCGAATGAACGCTGCACTTCTGGATCGGACTTGGAAATAATTTCGACATTTTCCGTTGAGGCTGCACTTCCGGACCCGAACGAACGCTGCACTTCTGGAATCGAAAGAACGCTGTACTTCCGGACCTGAACGAACGCTGCACTTCTGGATGGGACTTTGAAATAATTTCTACATTTTTCGTGGACGCCGCACCACCGGACCCGAACGAACGCTGCACTTCTGGAATCGAACGAACGCTGCACTTCCGGACCTGAATGAACGCTGCACTTCTGGAATTGAACGAACGCTGCACTTCTGGAATCGAACGAACGCTGCACTTGCGGACCCGAATGAACGCTGCACTTCTGGATCGGACTTTGAAATAATTTCGACATTTTTCGTTGACGCTGCACTTCCGGACACGAACGAACGCTGCACTTCTGGATGGGACTTTGAAATAATTTCTACATTTTTCGTGGACGCCGCACCACCGGACCCGAACGAACGCTGCACTTCTGGAATCGAACGAACGCTGCACTTCCGGACCGGAATGAACGCTGCACTTCTGGAATTGAACGAACGCTGCACTTCTGGAATCGGACGAACGCTGCACTTCCGGACCTGAATGAACGCTGCACTTCTGGAATTGAACGAACGCTGCACTTCTGGAATCGAACGAATGCTGCACTTCCGGACCCGAATGAACGCTGCACTTCTGGATCGGACTTTGAAATAATTTCGACATTTTTCGTTGACGCTGCACTTCCGGACACGAACGAACGCTGCACTTCTGGAATCGAACGAACGCTGCACTTCCGGACCCGAATGAACGCTGCACTTCTGGATCGGACTTTGAAATAATTTCGACATTTTTCGTTGACGCTGCACTTCCGGACACGAACGAACGCTGCACTTCTGGATGGGACTTTGAAATAATTTCTACATTTTTCGTGGACGCCGCACCACCGGACCCGAACGAACGCTGCACTTCTGGAATCGAACGAACGCTGCACTTCCGGACCGGAATGAACGCTGCACTTCTGGAATTGAACGAACGCTGCACTTCTGGAATCGGACGAACGCTGCACTTCCGGACCTGAATGAACGCTGCACTTCTGGAATTGAACGAACGCTGCACTTCTGGAATCGGACGAACGCTGCACTTCCGGACCTGAATGAACGCTGCACTTCTGGAATTGAACGAACGCTGCAATTCTGGAATCGAACGAACGCTGCACTTCCGGACCCGAATGAACGCTGCACTTCTGGAATTGAACGAACGCTGCACTTCTGGAATCGGACTTGGAAATAATTTCGACATTTTCCGTTGAGGCTGCACTTCCGGACCCGAACGAACGCTGCACTTCTGGAATCGAACGAACGCTGTACTTCCGGACCTGAACGAACGCCGCACTTCTGGATGGGACTTTGAAATAATTTCTACATTTTTCGTGGACGCCGCACCACCGGACCCGAACGAACGCTGCACTTCTGGAATCGAACGAACGCTGCACTTCCGGACCTGAATGAACGCTGCACTTCTGGAATTGAACGAACGCTGCACTTCTGGAATCGGACGAACGCTGCACTTCCGGACCTGAATGAACACTGCACTTCTGGAATTGAACGAACGCTGCACTTCTGGAATCGAACGAACGCTGCACTTCCGGACCCGAATGAACGCTGCACTTCTGGATCGGACTTTGAAATAATTTCGACATTTTTCGTTGACGCTGCACTTCCGGACCCGAACGAACGCTGCACTTCTGGAATCGAACGAACGCTGCACTTCCGGACTCGAATGAACGCTGCACTTCTGGATCGGACTTGGAAATAATTTCGAAATTTTCCGTTGAGGCTGCACTTCCGGACCCGAACGAACGCTGCACTTCTGGAATCGATCGAACGCTGTACTTCCGGACCTGAACGAACGCTGCACTTCTGGATGGGACTTTGAAATAATTTCTACATTTTTCGTGGACGCCGCACCACCGGACCCGAACGAACGCTGCACTTCTGGAATCGAACGAACGCTGCACTTCCGGACCGGAATGAACGCTGCACTTCTGGAATTGAACGAACGCTGCACTTCTGGAATCGGACGAACGCTGCACTTCCGGACCTGAATGAACGCTGCACTACTGGAATTGAACGAACGCTGCACTTCTGGAATCGAACGAACGCTGCACTTCCGGACCTGAATGAACGCTGCACTTCTGGAATTGAACGAACGCTGCACTTCTGGAATCGAACGAACGCTGCACTTCCGGACCCGAATGAACACTGCACTTCTGGATCGGACTTGGAAATAATTTCGACATTTTCCGTTGAGGCTGCACTTCCGGACCCGAACGAACGCTGCACTTCTGGAATCGAAAGAACGCTGTACTTCCGGACCTGAACGAACGCTGCACTTCTGGATGGGACTTTGAAATAATTTCTACATTTTTCGTGGACGCCGCACCACCGGACCCGAACGAACGCTGCACTTCTGGAATCGAACGAACGCTGCACTTCCGGACCTGAATGAACGCTGCACTTCTGGAATTGAACGAACGCTGCACTTCTGGAATCGAACGAACGCTGCACTTCCGGACCTGAATGAACGCTGCACTTCTCGAATTGAACGAACGCTGCACTTCTGGAATCGAACGAACGCTGCACTTCCGGACCTGAATGAACGCTGCACTTCTGGATTTGAACGAACGCTGCACTTCTGGAATCGGACGAACGCTGCACTTCCGGACCTGAATGAACGCTGCACTTCTGGAATTGAACGAACGCTGCACTTCTGGAATCGAACGAACGCTGCACTTCCGGACACGAACGAACGCTGCACTTCTGGAATCGAACGAACGCTGCACTTCCGGACCCGAATGAACGCTGCACTTCTGGATCGGACTTTGAAATAATTTCGACATTTTCCGTTGAGGCTGCACTTCCGGACCCGAACGAACGCTGCACTTCTGGAATCGAACGAACGCTGTACTTCCGGACCTGAACGAACGCTGCACTTCTGGATGGGACTTTGAAATAATTTCTACATTTTTCGTGGACGCCGCACCACCGGACCCGAACGAACGCTGCACTTCTGGAATCGAACGAACGCTGCACTTCCGGACCTGAATGAACGCTGCACTTCTGGAATTGAACGAACGCTGCACTTCTGGAATCGGACGAACGCTGCACTTCCGGACCTGAATGAACGCTGCACTTCTGGAATTGAACGAACGCTGCAATTCTGGAATCGAACGAACGCTGCACTTCCGGACCCGAATGAACGCTGCACTTCTGGAATTGAACGAACGCTGCACTTCTGGAATCGGACTTGGAAATAATTTCGACATTTTCCGTTGAGGCTGCACTTCCGGACCCGAACGAACGCTGCACTTCTGGAATCGAACGAACGCTGTACTTCCGGACCTGAACGAACGCCGCACTTCTGGATGGGACTTTGAAATAATTTCTACATTTTTCGTGGACGCCGCACCACCGGACCCGAACGAACGCTGCACTTCTGGAATCGAACGAACGCTGCACTTCCGGACCTGAATGAACGCTGCACTTCTGGAATTGAACGAACGCTGCACTTCTGGAATCGGACGAACGCTGCACTTCCGGACCTGAATGAACGCTGCAATTCTGGAATTGAACGAACGCTGCAATTCTGGAATCGAACGAACGCTGCACTTCCGGACCCGAATGAACGCTGCACTTCTGGAATTGAACGAACGCTGCACTTCTGGAATCGGACTTGGAAATAATTTCGACATTTTCCGTTGAGGCTGCACTTCCGGACCCGAACGAACGCTGCACTTCTGGAATCGAACGAACGCTGTACTTCCGGACCTGAACGAACGCCGCACTTCTGGATGGGACTTTGAAATAATTTCTACATTTTTCGTGGACGCCGCACCACCGGACCCGAACGAACGCTGCACTTCTGGAATCGAACGAACGCTGCACTTCCGGACACGAACGAACGCTGCACTTCTGGAATCGAACGAACGCTGCACTTCCGGACCCGAATGAACGCTGCACTTCTGGATCGGACTTGGAAATAATTTCGACATTTTCCGTTGAGGCTGCACTTCCGGATCCGAACGAACGCTGCACTTCTGGAATCGAACGAACGCTGTACTTCCGGACCTGAACGAACGCCGCACTTCTGGATGGGACTTTGAAATAATTTCTACATTTTTCGTGGACGCCGCACCACCGGACCCGAACGAACGCTGCACTTCTGGAATCGAACGAACGCTGCACTTCCGGACCTGAATGAACGCTGCACTTCTGGAATTGAACGAACGCTGCACTTCTGGATTCGGACGAAAGCTGCACTTCCGGACCTGAATGAACGCTGCACTTCTGGAATTGAACGAACGCTGCAATTCTGGAATCGAACGAACGCTGCACTTCCGGACCCGAATGAACGCTGCACTTCTGGAATTGAACGAACGCTGCACTTCTGGAATCGGACTTGGAAATAATTTCGACATTTTCCGTTGAGGCTGCACTTCCGGACCCGAACGAACGCTGCACTTCTGGAATCGAACGAACGCTGTACTTCCGGACCTGAACGAACGCCGCACTTCTGGATGGGACTTTGAAATAATTTCTACATTTTTCGTGGACGCCGCACCACCGGACCCGAACGAACGCTGCACTTCTGGAATCGAACGAACGCTGCACTTCCGGACCTGAATGAACGCTGCACTTCTGGAATTGAACGAACGCTGCACTTCTGGAATCGAACGAACGCTGCACTTCCGGACCTGAATGAACGCTGCACTTCTGGAATTGAACGAACGCTGCAATTCTGGAATCGAACGAACGCTGCACTTCCGGACCCGAATGAACGCTGCACTTCTGGAATTGAACGAACGCTGCACTTCTGGAATTGAACGAACGCTGCACTTCTGGAATCGGACTTGGAAATAATTTCGACATTTTCCGTTGAGGCTGCACTTCCGGACCCGAACGAACGCTGCACTTCTGGAATCGAACGAACGCTGTACTTCCGGACCTGAACGAACGCCGCACTTCTGGATGGGACTTTGAAATAATTTCTACATTTTTCGTGGACGCCGCACCACCGGACCCGAACGAACGCTGCACTTCTGGAATCGAACGAACGCTGCACTTCCTGACCTGAATGAACGCTGCACTTCTGGAATTGAACGAACGCTGCACTTCTGGAATCGGACGAACGCTGCACTTCCGGACCTGAATGAACGCTGCACTTCTGGAATTGAACGAACGCTGCACTTCTGGAATCGAACGAACGCTGCACTTCCGGACCCGAATGAACGCTGCACTTCTGGATCGGACTTTGAAATAATTTCGACATTTTTCGTTGACGCTGCACTTCCGGACACGAACGAACGCTGCACTTCTGGATGGGACTTTGAAATAATTTCTACATTTTTCGTGGACGCCGCACCACCGGACCCGAACGAACGCTGCACTTCTGGAATCGAACGAACGCTGCACTTCCGGACCGGAATGAACGCTGCACTTCTGGAATTGAACGAACGCTGCACTTCTGGAATCGGACGAACGCTGCACTTCCAGACCTGAATGAACGCTGCACTTCTGGAATTGAACGAACGCTGCACTTCTGGAATCGAACGAACGCTGCACTTCCGGACCCGAATGAACGCTGCACTTCTGGATCGGACTTTGAAATAATTTCGACATTTTTCGTTGACGCTGCACTTCCGGACACGAACGAACGCTGCACTTCTGGAATCGAACGAACGCTGCACTTCCGGACCCGAATGAACGCTGCACTTCTGGATCGGACTTGGAAATAATTTCGACATTTTCCGTTGAGGCTGCACTTCCGGACCCGAACAAACGCTGCACTTCTGGAATCGAAAGAACGCTGTACTTCCGGACCTGAACGAACGCTGCACTTCTGGATGGGACTTTGAAATAATTTCTACATTTTTCGTGGACGCCGCACCACCGGACCCGAACGAACGCTGCACTTCTGGAATCGAACGAACGCTGCACTTCCGGACCTGAATGAACGCTGCACTTCTGGAATTGAACGAACGCTGCACTTCTGGAATCGAACGAACGCTGCACTTCCGGACCTGAATGAACGCTGCACTTCTGGAATTGAACGAACGCTGCACTTCTGGAATCGAACGAACGCTGCACTTCCGGACCTGAATGAACGCTGCACTTCTGGAATTGAACGAACGCTGCACTTCTGGAATCGGACGAACGCTGCACTTCCGGACCTGAATGAACGCTGCACTTCTGGAATTGAACGAACGCTGCACTTCTGGAATCGAACGAACGCTGCACTTCCGGACACGAACGAACGCTGCACTTCTGGAATCGAACGAACGCTGCACTTCCGGACCCGAATGAACGCTGCACTTCTGGATCGGACTTGGAAATAATTTCGACATTTTCCGTTGAGGCTGCACTTCCGGACCCGAACGAACGCTGCACTTCTGGAATCGAACGAACGCTGTACTTCCGGACCTGAACGAACGCCGCACTTCTGGATGGGACTTTGAAATAATTTCTACATTTTTCGTGGACGCCGCACCACCGGACCCGAACGAACGCTGCACTTCTGGAATCGAACGAACGCTGCACTTCCGGACCTGAATGAACGCTGCACTTCTGGAATTGAACGAACGCTGCACTTCTGGAATCGGACGAACGCTGCACTTCCGGACCTGAATGAACGCTGCACTTCTGGAATTGAACGAACGCTGCAATTCTGGAATCGAACGAACGCTGCACTTCCGGACCCGAATGAACGCTGCACTTCTGGAATTGAACGAACGCTGCACTTCTGGAATCGGACTTGGAAATAATTTCGACATTTTCCGTTGAGGCTGCACTTCCGGACCCGAACGAACGCTGCACTTCTGGAATCGAACGAACGCTGTACTTCCGGACCTGAACGAACGCTGCACTTCTGGATGGGACTTTGAAATAATTTCTACATTTTTCGTGGACGCCGCACCACCGGACCCGAACGAACGCTGCACTTCTGGAATCGAACGAACGCTGCACTTCCGGACCTGAACGAACGCTGCACTTCTGGAATTGAACGAACGCTGCACTTCTGGAATCGGACGAACGCTGCACTTCCGGACCTGAATGAACGCTGCACTTCTGGAATTGAACGAACGCTGCACTTCTGGAATCGAACGAACGCTGCACTTCCGGACCCGAATGAACGCTGCACTTCTGGATCGGACTTTGAAATAATTTCGACATTTTTCGTTGACGCTGCACTTCTGGAATCGAACGAACGCTGCACTTCCGGACCCGAATGAACGCTGCACTTCTGGATCGGACTTTGAAATAATTTCGACATTTTCCGTTGAGGCTGCACTTCCGGACCCGAACGAACGCTGCACTTCTGAAATCGAACGAACGCTGTACTTCCGGACCTGAACGAACGCTGCACTTCTGGATGGGACTTTGAAATAATTTCTACATTTTTCGTGGACGCCGCACCACCGGACCCGAACGAACGCTGCACTTCTGGAATCGAACGAACGCTGCACTTCCGGACCTGAATGAACGCTGCACTTCTGGAATTGAACGAACGCTGCACTTCTGGAATCGGACGAAAGCTGCACTTCCGGACCTGAATGAACGCTGCACTTCTGGAATTGAACGAACGCTGCACTTCTGGAATCGAACGAACGCTGCACTTCCGGACCTGAATGAACGCTGCACTTCTGAAATTGAACGAACGCTGCACTTCTGGAATCGAACGAACGCTGCACTTCCGGACCCGAATGAACGCTGCACTTCTGGATCGGACTTGGAAATAATTTCGACATTTTCCGTTAAGGCTGCACTTCCGGACCCGAACGAACGCTGCACTTCTGGAATCGAAAGAACGCTGTACTTCCGGACCTGAACGAACGCTGCACTTCTGGATGGGACTTTGAAATAATTTCTACATTTTTCGTGGACGCCGCACCACCGGACCCGAACGAACGCTGCACTTCTGGAATCGAACGAACGCTGCACTTCCGGACCTGAATGAACGCTGCACTTCTGGAATTGAACGAACGCTGCACTTCTGGAATCGAACGAACGCTGCACTTCCGGACCTGAATGAACGCTGCACTTCTGGAATTGAACGAACGCTGCACTTCTGGAATCGAACGAACGCTGCACTTCCGGACCTGAATGAACGCTGCACTTCTGGAATTGAACGAACGCTGCACTTCTGGAATCGGACGAACGCTGCACTTCCGGACCTGAATGAACGCTGCACTTCTGGAATTGAACGAACGCTGCACTTCTGGAATCGAACGAACGCTGCACTTCCGGACACGAACGAACGCTGCACTTCTGGAATCGAACGAACGCTGCACTTCCGGACCCGAATGAACGCTGCACTTCTGGATCGGACTTTGAAATAATTTCGACATTTTTCGTTGACGCTGCACTTCCGGACACGAACGAACGCTGCACTTCCGGACCCGAATGAACGCTGCACTTCTGGATCGGACTTGGAAATAATTTCGACATTTTCCGTTGAGGCTGCACTTCCGGACCCGAACGAACGCTGCACTTCTGGAATCGAACGAACGCTGTACTTCCGGACCTGAACGAACGCTGCACTTCTGGATGGGACTTTGAAATAATTTCTACATTTTTCGTGGACGCCGCACCACCGGACCCGAACGAACGCTGCACTTCTGGAATCGAACGAACGCTGCACTTCCGGACCGGAATGAACGCTGCACTTCTGGAATTGAACGAACGCTGCACTTCTGGAATCGGACGAACGCTGCACTTCCGGACCTGAATGAACGCTGCACTTCTGGAATTGAACGAACGCTGCACTTCTGGAATCGAACGAACGCTGCACTTCCGGACCCGAATGAACGCTGCACTTCTGGATCGGACTTTGAAATAATTTAGACATTTTTCGTTGACGCTGCACTTCCGGACACGAACGAACGCTGCACTTCTGGAATCGAACGAACGCTGCACTTCCGGACCCGAATGAACGCTGCACTTCTGGATCGGACTTTGAAATAATTTCTACATTTTTCGTGGACGCCGCACCACCGGACCCGAACGAACGCTGCACTTCTGGAATCGAACGAACGCTGCACTTCCGGACCTGAATGAACGCTGCACTTCTGGAATTGAACGAACGCTGCACTTCTGGAATCGGACGAAAGCTGCACTTCCGGACCTGAATGAACGCTGCACTTCTGGAATTGAACGAACGCTGCACTTCTGGAATCGAACGAACGCTGCACTTCCGGACCTGAATGAACGCTGCACTTCTGAAATTGAACGAACGCTGCACTTCTGGAATCGAACGAACGCTGCACTTCCGGACCCGAATGAACGCTGCACTTCTGGATCGGACTTGGAAATAATTTCGACATTTTCCGTTAAGGCTGCACTTCCGGACCCGAACGAACGCTGCACTTCTGGAATCGAAAGAACGCTGTACTTCCGGACCTGAACGAACGCTGCACTTCTGGATGGGACTTTGAAATAATTTCTACATTTTTCGTGGACGCCGCACCACCGGACCCGAACGAACGCTGCACTTCTGGAATCGAACGAACGCTGCACTTCCGGACCTGAATGAACGCTGCACTTCTGGAATTGAACGAACGCTGCACTTCTGGAATCGAACGAACGCTGCACTTCCGGACCTGAATGAACGCTGCACTTCTGGAATTGAACGAACGCTGCACTTCTGGAATCGAACGAACGCTGCACTTCCGGACCTGAATGAACGCTGCACTTCTGGAATTGAACGAACGCTGCACTTCTGGAATCGGACGAACGCTGCACTTCCGGACCTGAATGAACGCTGCACTTCTGGAATTGAACGAACGCTGCACTTCTGGAATCGAACGAACGCTGCACTTCCGGACACGAACGAACGCTGCACTTCTGGAATCGAACGAACGCTGCACTTCCGGACCCGAATGAACGCTGCACTTCTGGATCGGACTTTGAAATAATTTCGACATTTTTCGTTGACGCTGCACTTCCGGACACGAACGAACGCTGCACTTCCGGACCCGAATGAACGCTGCACTTCTGGATCGGACTTGGAAATAATTTAGACATTTTTCGTTGACGCTGCACTTCCGGACACGAACGAACGCTGCACTTCTGGAATCGAACGAACGCTGCACTTCCGGACCCGAATGAACGCTGCACTTCTGGATCGGACTTTGAAATAATTTCTACATTTTTCGTGGACGCCGCACCACCGGACCCGAACGAACGCTGCACTTCTGGAATCGAACGAACGCTGCACTTCCGGACCTGAATGAACGCTGCACTTCTGGAATTGAACGAACGCTGCACTTCTGGAATCGGACGAAAGCTGCACTTCCGGACCTGAATGAACGCTGCACTTCTGGAATTGAACGAACGCTGCACTTCTGGAATCGAACGAACGCTGCACTTCCGGACCTGAATGAACGCTGCACTTCTGAAATTGAACGAACGCTGCACTTCTGGAATCGAACGAACGCTGCACTTCCGGACCCGAATGAACGCTGCACTTCTGGATCGGACTTGGAAATAATTTCGACATTTTCCGTTAAGGCTGCACTTCCGGACCCGAACGAACGCTGCACTTCTGGAATCGAAAGAACGCTGTACTTCCGGACCTGAACGAACGCTGCACTTCTGGATGGGACTTTGAAATAATTTCTACATTTTTCGTGGACGCCGCACCACCGGACCCGAACGAACGCTGCACTTCTGGAATCGAACGAACGCTGCACTTCCGGACCTGAATGAACGCTGCACTTCTGGAATTGAACGAACGCTGCACTTCTGGAATCGAACGAACGCTGCACTTCCGGACCTGAATGAACGCTGCACTTCTGGAATTGAACGAACGCTGCACTTCTGGAATCGAACGAACGCTGCACTTCCGGACCTGAATGAACGCTGCACTTCTGGAATTGAACGAACGCTGCACTTCTGGAATCGGACGAACGCTGCACTTCCGGACCTGAATGAACGCTGCACTTCTGGAATTGAACGAACGCTGCACTTCTGGAATCGAACGAACGCTGCACTTCCGGACCCGAACGAACGCTGCACTTCTGGAATCGAACGAACGCTGTACTTCCGGACCTGAACGAACGCCGCACTTCTGGATGGGACTTTGAAATAATTTCTACATTTTTCGTGGACGCCGCACCACCGGACCCGAACGAACGCTGCACTTCTGGAATCGAACGAACGCTGCACTTCCGGACCTGAATGAACGCTGCACTTCTGGAATTGAACGAACGCTGCACTTCTGGAATCGGACGAACGCTGCACTTCCGGACCTGAATGAACGCTGCACTTCTGGAATTGAACGAACGCTGCAATTCTGGAATCGAACGAACGCTGCACTTCCGGACCCGAATGAACGCTGCACTTCTGGAATTGAACGAACGCTGCACTTCTGGAATCGGACTTGGAAATAATTTCGACATTTTCCGTTGAGGCTGCACTTCCGGACCCGAACGAACGCTGCACTTCTGGAATCGAACGAACGCTGTACTTCCGGACCTGAACGAACGCTGCACTTCTGGATGGGACTTTGAAATAATTTCTACATTTTTCGTGGACGCCGCACCACCGGACCCGAACGAACGCTGCACTTCTGGAATCGAACGAACGCTGCACTTCCGGACCTGAACGAACGCTGCACTTCTGGAATTGAACGAACGCTGCACTTCTGGAATCGGACGAACGCTGCACTTCCGGACCTGAATGAACGCTGCACTTCTGGAATTGAACGAACGCTGCACTTCTGGAATCGAACGAACGCTGCACTTCCGGACCCGAATGAACGCTGCACTTCTGGATCGGACTTTGAAATAATTTCGACATTTTTCGTTGACGCTGCACTTCCGGACACGAACGAACGCTGCACTTCTGGAATCGAACGAACGCTGCACTTCCGGACCCGAATGAACGCTGCACTTCTGGATCGGACTTTGAAATAATTTCGACATTTTCCGTTGAGGCTGCACTTCCGGACCCGAACGAACGCTGCACTTCTGAAATCGAACGAACGCTGTACTTCCGGACCTGAACGAACGCTGCACTTCTGGATGGGACTTTGAAATAATTTCTACATTTTTCGTGGACGCCGCACCACCGGACCCGAACGAACGCTGCACTTCTGGAATCGAACGAACGCTGCACTTCCGGACCTGAATGAACGCTGCAATTCTGGAATTGAACGAACGCTGCACTTCTGGAATCGGACGAACGCTGCACTTCCGGACCTGAATGAACGCTGCACTTCTGGAATTGAACGAACGCTGCAATTCTGGAATCGAACGAACGCTGCACTTCCGGACCCGAATGAACGCTGCACTTCTGGAATTGAACGAACGCTGCACTTCTGGAATCGGACTTGGAAATAATTTCGACATTTTCCGTTGAGGCTGCACTTCCGGACCCGAACGAACGCTGCACTTCTGGAATCGAACGAACGCTGTACTTCCGGACCTGAACGAACGCCGCACTTCTGGATGGGACTTTGAAATAATTTCTACATTTTTCGTGGACGCCGCACCACCGGACCCGAACGAACGCTGCACTTCTGGAATCGAACGAACGCTGCACTTCCTGACCTGAATGAACGCTGCACTTCTGGAATTGAACGAACGCTGCACTTCTGGAATCGGACGAACGCTGCACTTCCGGACCTGAATGAACGCTGCACTTCTGGAATTGAACGAACGCTGCACTTCTGGAATCGAACGAACGCTGCACTTCCGGACCCGAATGAACGCTGCACTTCTGGATCGGACTTTGAAATAATTTCGACATTTTTCGTTGACGCTGCACTTCCGGACACGAACGAACGCTGCACTTCTGGATGGGACTTTGAAATAATTTCTACATTTTTCGTGGACGCCGCACCACCGGACCCGAACGAACGCTGCACTTCTGGAATCGAACGAACGCTGCACTTCCGGACCGGAATGAACGCTGCACTTCTGGAATTGAACGAACGCTGCACTTCTGGAATCGGACGAACGCTGCACTTCCGGACCTGAATGAACGCTGCACTTCTGGATCGGACTTTGAAATAATTTCGACATTTTTCGTTGACGCTGCACTTCCGGACACGAACGAACGCTGCACTTCCGGACCCGAATGAACGCTGCACTTCTGGATCGGACTTTGAAATAATTTCGACATTTTTCGTTGACGCTGCACTTCCGGACACGAACGAACGCTGCACTTCCGGACCCGAATGAACGCTGCACTTCTGGATCGGACTTGGAAATAATTTAGACATTTTTCGTTGACGCTGCACTTCCGGACACGAACGAACGCTGCACTTCTGGAATCGAACGAACGCTGCACTTCCGGACCCGAATGAACGCTGCACTTCTGGATCGGACTTTGAAATAATTTCTACATTTTTCGTGGACGCCGCACCACCGGACCCGAACGAACGCTGCACTTCTGGAATCGAACGAACGCTGCACTTCCGGACCTGAATGAACGCTGCACTTCTGGAATTGAACGAACGCTGCACTTCTGGAATCGGACGAAAGCTGCACTTCCGGACCTGAATGAACGCTGCACTTCTGGAATTGAACGAACGCTGCACTTCTGGAATCGAACGAACGCTGCACTTCCGGACCTGAATGAACGCTGCACTTCTGAAATTGAACGAACGCTGCACTTCTGGAATCGAACGAACGCTGCACTTCCGGACCCGAATGAACGCTGCACTTCTGGATCGGACTTGGAAATAATTTCGACATTTTCCGTTAAGGCTGCACTTCCGGACCCGAACGAACGCTGCACTTCTGGAATCGAAAGAACGCTGTACTTCCGGACCTGAACGAACGCTGCACTTCTGGATGGGACTTTGAAATAATTTCTACATTTTTCGTGGACGCCGCACCACCGGACCCGAACGAACGCTGCACTTCTGGAATCGAACGAACGCTGCACTTCCGGACCTGAATGAACGCTGCACTTCTGGAATTGAACGAACGCTGCACTTCTGGAATCGAACGAACGCTGCACTTCCGGACCTGAATGAACGCTGCACTTCTGGAATTGAACGAACGCTGCACTTCTGGAATCGAACGAACGCTGCACTTCCGGACCTGAATGAACGCTGCACTTCTGGAATTGAACGAACGCTGCACTTCTGGAATCGGACGAACGCTGCACTTCCGGACCTGAATGAACGCTGCACTTCTGGAATTGAACGAACGCTGCACTTCTGGAATCGAACGAACGCTGCACTTCCGGACCCGAACGAACGCTGCACTTCTGGAATCGAACGAACGCTGTACTTCCGGACCTGAACGAACGCCGCACTTCTGGATGGGACTTTGAAATAATTTCTACATTTTTCGTGGACGCCGCACCACCGGACCCGAACGAACGCTGCACTTCTGGAATCGAACGAACGCTGCACTTCCGGACCTGAATGAACGCTGCACTTCTGGAATTGAACGAACGCTGCACTTCTGGAATCGGACGAACGCTGCACTTCCGGACCTGAATGAACGCTGCACTTCTGGAATTGAACGAACGCTGCAATTCTGGAATCGAACGAACGCTGCACTTCCGGACCCGAATGAACGCTGCACTTCTGGAATTGAACGAACGCTGCACTTCTGGAATCGGACTTGGAAATAATTTCGACATTTTCCGTTGAGGCTGCACTTCCGGACCCGAACGAACGCTGCACTTCTGGAATCGAACGAACGCTGTACTTCCGGACCTGAACGAACGCTGCACTTCTGGATGGGACTTTGAAATAATTTCTACATTTTTCGTGGACGCCGCACCACCGGACCCGAACGAACGCTGCACTTCTGGAATCGAACGAACGCTGCACTTCCGGACCTGAACGAACGCTGCACTTCTGGAATTGAACGAACGCTGCACTTCTGGAATCGGACGAACGCTGCACTTCCGGACCTGAATGAACGCTGCACTTCTGGAATTGAACGAACGCTGCACTTCTGGAATCGAACGAACGCTGCACTTCCGGACCCGAATGAACGCTGCACTTCTGGATCGGACTTTGAAATAATTTCGACATTTTTCGTTGACGCTGCACTTCCGGACACGAACGAACGCTGCACTTCTGGAATCGAACGAACGCTGCACTTCCGGACCCGAATGAACGCTGCACTTCTGGATCGGACTTTGAAATAATTTCGACATTTTCCGTTGAGGCTGCACTTCCGGACCCGAACGAACGCTGCACTTCTGAAATCGAACGAACGCTGTACTTCCGGACCTGAACGAACGCTGCACTTCTGGATGGGACTTTGAAATAATTTCTACATTTTTCGTGGACGCCGCACCACCGGACCCGAACGAACGCTGCACTTCTGGAATCGAACGAACGCTGCACTTCCGGACCTGAATGAACGCTGCAATTCTGGAATTGAACGAACGCTGCACTTCTGGAATCGGACGAACGCTGCACTTCCGGACCTGAATGAACGCTGCACTTCTGGAATTGAACGAACGCTGCAATTCTGGAATCGAACGAACGCTGCACTTCCGGACCCGAATGAACGCTGCACTTCTGGAATTGAACGAACGCTGCACTTCTGGAATCGGACTTGGAAATAATTTCGACATTTTCCGTTGAGGCTGCACTTCCGGACCCGAACGAACGCTGCACTTCTGGAATCGAACGAACGCTGTACTTCCGGACCTGAACGAACGCCGCACTTCTGGATGGGACTTTGAAATAATTTCTACATTTTTCGTGGACGCCGCACCACCGGACCCGAACGAACGCTGCACTTCTGGAATCGAACGAACGCTGCACTTCCTGACCTGAATGAACGCTGCACTTCTGGAATTGAACGAACGCTGCACTTCTGGAATCGGACGAACGCTGCACTTCCGGACCTGAATGAACGCTGCACTTCTGGAATTGAACGAACGCTGCACTTCTGGAATCGAACGAACGCTGCACTTCCGGACCCGAATGAACGCTGCACTTCTGGATCGGACTTTGAAATAATTTCGACATTTTTCGTTGACGCTGCACTTCCGGACACGAACGAACGCTGCACTTCTGGATGGGACTTTGAAATAATTTCTACATTTTTCGTGGACGCCGCACCACCGGACCCGAACGAACGCTGCACTTCTGGAATCGAACGAACGCTGCACTTCCGGACCGGAATGAACGCTGCACTTCTGGAATTGAACGAACGCTGCACTTCTGGAATCGGACGAACGCTGCACTTCCGGACCTGAATGAACGCTGCACTTCTGGAATTGAACGAACGCTGCACTTCTGGAATCGAACGAACGCTGCACTCCCGGACCCGAATGAACGCTGCACTTCTGGATCGGACTTTGAAATAATTTCGACATTTTTCGTTGACGCTGCACTTCCGGACACGAACGAACGCTGCACTTCTGGAATCGAACGAACGCTGCACTTCCGGACCCGAATGAACGCTGCACTTCTGGATCGGACTTGGAAATAATTTCGACATTTTCCGTTGAGGCTGCACTTCCGGACCCGAACAAACGCTGCACTTCTGGAATCGAAAGAACGCTGTACTTCCGGACCTGAACGAACGCTGCACTTCTGGATGGGACTTTGAAATAATTTCTACATTTTTCGTGGACGCCGCACCACCGGACCCGAACGAACGCTGCACTTCTGGAATTGAACGAACGCTGCACTTCTGGAATCGGACTTGGAAATAATTTCGACAATTTCCGTTGAGGCTGCACTTCCGGACCCGAACGAACGCTGCACTTCTGGAATCGAACGAACGCTGTACTTCCGGACCTGAACGAACGCCGCACTTCTGGATGGGACTTTGAAATAATTTCTACATTTTTCGTGGACGCCGCACCACCGGACCCGAACGAACGCTGCACTTCTGGAATCGAACGAACGCTGCACTTCCGGACCTGAATGAACGCTGCACTTCTGGAATTGAACGAACGCTGCACTTCTGGAATCGGACGAACGCTGCACTTCCGGACCTGAATGAACGCTGCAATTCTGGAATTGAACGAACGCTGCAATTCTGGAATCGAACGAACGCTGCACTTCCGGACCCGAATGAACGCTGCACTTCTGGAATTGAACGAACGCTGCACTTCTGGAATCGGACTTGGAAATAATTTCGACATTTTCCGTTGAGGCTGCACTTCCGGACCCGAACGAACGCTGCACTTCTGGAATCGAACGAACGCTGTACTTCCGGACCTGAACGAACGCCGCACTTCTGGATGGGACTTTGAAATAATTTCTACATTTTTCGTGGACGCCGCACCACCGGACCCGAACGAACGCTGCACTTCTGGAATCGAACGAACGCTGCACTTCTGGAATTGAACGAACGCTGCACTTCTGGAATCGGACGAACGCTGCACTTCCGGACCTGAATGAACGCTGCACTTCTGGAATTGAACGAACGCTGCACTTCTGGAATCGAACGAACGCTGCACTTCCGGACCCGAATGAACGCTGCACTTCTGGATCGGACTTTGAAATAATTTCGACATTTTTCGTTGACGCTGCACTTCCGGACACGAACGAACGCTGCACTTCTGGATGGGACTTTGAAATAATTTCTACATTTTTCGTGGACGCCGCACCACCGGACCCGAACGAACGCTGCACTTCTGGAATCGAACGAACGCTGCACTTCCGGACCGGAATGAACGCTGCACTTCTGGAATTGAACGAACGCTGCACTTCTGGAATCGGACGAACGCTGCACTTCCGGACCTGAATGAACGCTGCACTTCTGGAATTGAACGAACGCTGCACTTCTGGAATCGAACGAACGCTGCACTTCCGGACCCGAATGAACGCTGCACTTCTGGATCGGACTTTGAAATAATTTCGACATTTTCCGTTGAGGCTGCACTTCCGGACCCGAACGAACGCTGCACTTCTGGAATCGAAAGAACGCTGTACTTCCGGACCTGAACGAACGCTGCACTTCTGGATGGGACTTTGAAATAATTTCTACATTTTTCGTGGACGCCGCACCACCGGACCCGAACGAACGCTGCACTTCTGGAATCGAACGAACGCTGCACTTCCGGACCTGAATGAACGCTGCACTTCTGGAATTGAACGAACGCTGCACTTCTGGAATCGAACGAACGCTGCACTTCCGGACCTGAATGAACGCTGCACTTCTGGAATTGAACGAACGCTGCACTTCTGGAATCGAACGAACGCTGCACTTCCGGACCTGAATGAACGCTGCACTTCTGGAATTGAACGAACGCTGCACTTCTGGAATCGGACGAACGCTGCACTTCCGGACCTGAATGAACGCTGCACTTCTGGAATTGAACGAACGCTGCACTTCTGGAATCGAACGAACGCTGCACTTCCGGACACGAACGAACGCTGCACTTCTGGAATCGAACGAACGCTGCACTTCCGGACCCGAATGAACGCTGCACTTCTGGATCGGACTTGGAAATAATTTCGACATTTTCCGTTGTGGCTGCACTTCCGGACCCGAACGAACGCTGCACTTCTGGAATCAAACGAACGCTGTACTTCCGGACCTGAACGAACGCCGCACTTCTGGATGGGACTTTGAAATAATTTCTACATTTTTCGTGGACGCCGCACCACCGGACCCGAACGAACGCTGCACTTCTGGAATCGAACGAACGCTGCACTTCCGGACCTGAATGAACGCTGCACTTCTGGAATTGAACGAACGCTGCACTTCTGGATTCGGACGAAAGCTGCACTTCCGGACCTGAATGAACGCTGCACTTCTGGAATTGAACGAACGCTGCAATTCTGGAATCGAACGAACGCTGCACTTCCGGACCCGAATGAACGCTGCACTTCTGGAATTGAACGAACGCTGCACTTCTGGAATCGGACTTGGAAATAATTTCGACATTTTCCGTTGAGGCTGCACTTCCGGACCCGAACGAACGCTGCACTTCTGGAATCGAACGAACGCTGTACTTCCGGACCTGAACGAACGCCGCACTTCTGGATGGGACTTTAAAATAATTTCTACATTTTTCGTGGACGCCGCACCACCGGACCCGAACGAACGCTGCACTTCTGGAATCGAACGAACGCTGCACTTCCGGACCTGAATGAACGCTGCACTTCTGGAATTGAACGAACGCTGCACTTCTGGAATCGAACGAACGCTGCACTTCCGGACCTGAATGAACGCTGCACTTCTGGAATTGAACGAACGCTGCACTTCTGGAATCGAACGAACGCTGCACTTCCGGACCTGAATGAACGCTGCACTTCTGGAATTGAACGAACGCTGCACTTCTGGAATCGGACGAACGCTGCACTTCCGGACCTGAATGAACGCTGCACTTCTGGAATTGAACGAACGCTGCACTTCTGGAATCGAACGAACGCTGCACTTTCTGACACGAACGAACGCTGCACTTCTGGAATCGAACGAACGCTGCACTTCCGGACCCGAATGAACGCTGCACTTCTGGATCGGACTTGGAAATAATTTCGACATTTTCCGTTGAGGCTGCACTTCCGGACCCGAACGAACGCTGCACTTCTGGAATCGAACGAACGCTGTACTTCCGGACCTGAACGAACGCCGCACTTCTGGATGGGACTTTGAAATAATTTCTACATTTTTCGTGGACGCCGCACCACCGGACCCGAACGAACGCTGCACTTCTGGAATCGAACGAACGCTGCACTTCCGGACCTGAATGAACGCTGCACTTCTGGAATTGAACGAACGCTGCACTTCTGGATTCGGACGAAAGCTGCACTTCCGGACCTGAATGAACGCTGCACTTCTGGAATTGAACGAACGCTGCAATTCTGGAATCGAACGAACGCTGCACTTCCGGACCCGAATGAACGCTGCACTTCTGGAATTGAACGAACGCTGCACTTCTGGAATCGGACTTGGAAATAATTTCGACATTTTCCGTTGAGGCTGCACTTCCGGACCCGAACGAACGCTGCACTTCTGGAATCGAACGAACGCTGTACTTCCGGACCTGAACGAACGCCGCACTTCTGGATGGTACTTTGAAATAATTTCTACATTTTTCGTGGACGCCGCACCACCGGACCCGAACGAACGCTGCACTTCCGGACCTGAATGAACGCTGCACTTCTGGAATTGAACGAACGCTGCACTTCTGGAATCGAACGAACGCTGCACTTCCGGACCTGAATGAACGCTGCACTTCTGGAATTGAACGAACGCTGCACTTCTGGAATCGAACGAACGCTGCACTTCCGGACCTGAATGAACGCTGCACTTCTGGAATTGAACGAACGCTGCACTTCTGGAATCGGACGAACGCTGCACTTCCGGACCTGAATGAACGCTGCACTTCTGGAATTGAACGAACGCTGCACTTCTGGAATCGAACGAACGCTGCACTTCCGGACACGAACGAACGCTGCACTTCTGGAATCGAACGAACGCTGCACTTCCGGACCCGAATGAACGCTGCACTTCTGGATCGGACTTGGAAATAATTTCGACATTTTCCGTTGAGGCTGCACTTCCGGACCCGAACGAACGCTGCACTTCTGGAATCGAACGAACGCTGTACTTCCGGACCTGAACGAACGCCGCACTTCTGGAATTGAACGAACGCTGCACTTCTGGAATCGAACGAACGCTGCACTTCCGGACACGAACGAACGCTGCACTTCTGGAATCGAACGAACGCTGCACTTCCGGACCCGAATGAACGCTGCACTTCCGGACCTGAATGAACGCTGCACTTCTGGAATTGAACGAACGCTGCACTTCTGGAATCGAACGAACGCTGCACTTCCGGACACGAACGAACGCTGCACTTCTGGAATCGAACGAACGCTGCACTTCCGGACCCGAATGAACGCTGCACTTCTGGATCGGACTTGGAAATAATTTCGACATTTTCCGTTGAGGCTGCACTTCCGGACCCGAACGAACGCTGCACTTCTGGAATCGGACGAACGCTGCACTTCCGGACCTGAATGAACGCTGCACTTCTGGAATTGAACGAACGCTGCACTTCTGGAATCGAACGAACGCTGCACTTCCGGACACGAACGAACGCTGCACTTCTGGAATCGAACGAACGCTGCACTTCCGGACCTGAATGAACGCTGCACTTCTGGAATTGAACGAACGCTGCACTTCTGGAATCGAACGAACGCTGCACTTCCGGACCTGAATGAACGCTGCACTTCTGGAATTGAACGAACGCTGCATTTCTGGAATCGGACGAACGCTGCACTTCCGGACCTGAATGAACGCTGCACTTCTGGAATTGAACGAACGCTGCACTTCCGGACACGAACGAACGCTGCACTTCTGGAATCGAACGAACGCTGCACTTCCGGACCCGAATGAACGCTGCACTTCTGGATCGGACTTGGAAATAATTTCGACATTTTCCGTTGAGGCTGCACTTCCGGACCCGAACGAACGCTGCACTTCTGGAATCGAACGAACGCTGTACTTCCGGACCTGAACGAACGCCGCACTTCTGGATGGGACTTTGAAATAATTTCTACATTTTTCGTGGACGCCGCACCACCGGACCCGAACGAACGCTGCACTTCTGGAATCGAACGAACGCTGCACTTCCGGACCTGAATGAACGCTGCACTTCTGGAATTGAACGAACGCTGCACTTCTGGAATCGGACGAACGCTGCACTTCCGGACCTGAATGAACGCTGCACTTCTGGAATTGAACGAACGCTGCAATTCTGGAATCGAACGAACGCTGCACTTCCGGACCCGAATGAACGCTGCACTTCTGGAATTGAACGAACGCTGCACTTCTGGAATCGGACTTGGAAATAATTTCGACATTTTCCGTTGAGGCTGCACTTCCGGACCCGAACGAACGCTGCACTTCTGGAATCGAACGAACGCTGTACTTCCGGACCTGAACGAACGCCGCACTTCTGGATGGGACTTTGAAATAATTTCTACATTTTTCGTGGACGCCGCACCACCGGACCCGAACGAACGCTGCACTTCTGGAATCGAACGAACGCTGCACTTCCGGACCTTAATGAACGCTGCACTTCTGGAATTGAACGAACGCTGCACTTCTGGAATCGGACGAACGCTGCACTTCCGGACCTGAATGAACGCTGCACTTCTGGAATTGAACGAACGCTGCACTTCTGGAATCGAACGAACGCTGCACTTCCGGACCCGAATGAACGCTGCACTTCTGGATCGGACTTTGAAATAATTTCGACATTTTTCGTTGACGCTGCACTTCCGGACACGAACGAACGCTGCACTTCTGGATGGGACTTTGAAATAATTTCTACATTTTTCGTGGACGCCGCACCACCGGACCCGAACGAACGCTGCACTTCTGGAATCGAACGAACGCTGCACTTCCGGACCGGAATGAACGCTGCACTTCTGGAATTGAACGAACGCTGCACTTCTGGAATCGGACGAACGCTGCACTTCCGGACCTGAATGAACGCTGCACTTCTGGAATTGAACGAACGCTGCACTTCTGGAATCGAACGAACGCTGCACTTCCGGACCCGAATGAACGCTGCACTTCTGGATGGGACTTTGAAATAATTTCTACATTTTTCGTGGACGCCGCACCACCGGACCCGAACGAACGCTGCACTTCTGGAATCGAACGAACGCTGCACTTCCGGACCGGAATGAACGCTGCACTTCTGGAATTGAACGAACGCTGCACTTCTGGAATCGGACGAACGCTGCACTTCCGGACCTGAATGAACGCTGCACTTCTGGAATTGAACGAACGCTGCACTTCTGGAATCGAACGAACGCTGCACTTCCGGACCTGAATGAACGCTGCACTTCTGGAATTGAACGAACGCTGCACTTCTGGAATCGAACGAACGCTGCACTTCCGGACCCGAATGAACGCTGCACTTCTGGATCGGACTTGGAAATAATTTCGACATTTTCCGTTGAGGCTGCACTTCCGGACCCGAACGAACGCTGCACTTCTGGAATCGAAAGAACGCTGTACTTCCGGACCTGAACGAACGCTGCACTTCTGGATGGGACTTTGAAATAATTTCTACATTTTTCGTGGACGCCGCACCACCGGACCCGAACGAACGCTGCACTTCTGGAATCGAACGAACGCTGCACTTCCGGACCTGAATGAACGCTGCACTTCTGGAATTGAACGAACGCTGCACTTCTGGAATCGAACGAACGCTGCACTTCCGGACCTGAATGAACGCTGCACTTCTGGAATTGAACGAACGCTGCACTTCTGGAATCGAACGAACGCTGCACTTCCGGACCTGAATGAACGCTGCACTTCTGGAATTGAACGAACGCTGCACTTCTGGAATCGGACGAACGCTGCACTTCCGGACCTGAATGAACGCTGCACTTCTGGAATTGAACGAACGCTGCACTTCTGGAATCGAACGAACGCTGCACTTCCGGACACGAACGAACGCTGCACTTCTGGAATCGAACGAACGCTGCACTTCCGGACCCGAATGAACGCTGCACTTCTGGATCGGACTTGGAAATAATTTCGACATTTTCCGTTGAGGCTGCACTTCCGGACCCGAACGAACGCTGCACTTCTGGAATCGAACGAACGCTGTACTTCCGGACCTGAACGAACGCCGCACTTCTGGATGGGACTTTGAAATAATTTCTACATTTTTCGTGGACGCCGCACCACCGGACCCGAACGAACGCTGCACTTCTGGAATCGAACGAACGCTGCACTTCCGGACCTGAATGAACGCTGCACTTCTGGAATTGAACGAACGCTGCACTTCTGGAATCGGACGAACGCTGCACTTCCGGACCTGAATGAACGCTGCACTTCTGGAATTGAACGAACGCTGCACTTCTGGAATCGAACGAACGCTGCACTTCCGGACACGAACGAACGCTGCACTTCTGGAATCGAACGAACGCTGCACTTCCGGACCCGAATGAACGCTGCACTTCTGGATCGGACTTGGAAATAATTTCGACATTTTCCGTTGAGGCTGCACTTCCGGACCCGAACGAACGCTGCACTTCTGGAATCGATCGAACGCTGTACTTCCGGACCTGAACGAACGCTGCACTTCTGGATGGGACTTTGAAATAATTTCTACATTTTTCGTGGACGCCGCACCACCGGACCCGAACGAACGCTGCACTTCTGGAATCGAACGAACGCTGCACTTCCGGACCGGAATGAACGCTGCACTTCTGGAATTGAACGAACGCTGCACTTCTGGAATCGGACGAACGCTGCACTTCCGGACCTGAATGAACGCTGCACTTCTGGAATTGAACGAACGCTGCACTTCTGGAATCGAACGAACGCTGCACTTCCGGACCTGAATGAACGCTGCACTTCTGGAATTGAACGAACGCTGCACTTCTGGAATCGAACGAACGCTGCACTTCCGGACCCGAATGAACGCTGCACTTCTGGATCGGACTTGGAAATAATTTCGACATTTTCCGTTGAGGCTGCACTTCCGGACCCGAACGAACGCTGCACTTCTGGAATCGAACGAACGCTGCACTTCCGGACCTGAATGAACGCTGCACTTCTGGATTTGAACGAACGCTGCACTTCTGGAATCGGACGAACGCTGCACTTCCGGACCTGAATGAACGCTGCACTTCTGGAATTGAACGAACGCTGCACTTCTGGAATCGAACGAACGCTGCACTTCCGGACCTGAATGAACGCTGCACTTCTGGAATTGAACGAACGCTGCACTTCTGGAATCGAACGAACGCTGCACTTCCGGACCTGAATGAACGCTGCACTTCTGGAATCGAACGAACGCTGCACTTCCGGACACGAACGAACGCTGCACTTCTGGAATCGAACGAACGCTGCACTTCCGGACCTGAATGAACGCTGCACTTCTGGAATTGAACGAACGCTGCACTTCTGGAATCGGACGAACGCTGCACTTCCGGACCTGAATGAACGCTGCACTTCTGGAATTGAACGAACGCTGCAATTCTGGAATCGAACGAACGCTGCACTTCCGGACCCGAATGAACGCTGCACTTCTGGAATTGAACGAACGCTGCACTTCTGGAATCGGACTTGGAAATAATTTCGACATTTTCCGTTGAGGCTGCACTTCCGGACCCGAACGAACGCTGCACTTCTGGAATCGAACGAACGCTGTACTTCCGGACCTGAACGAACGCCGCACTTCTGGATGGGACTTTGAAATAATTTCTACATTTTTCGTGGACGCCGCACCACCGGACCCGAACGAACGCTGCACTTCTGGAATCGAACGAACGCTGCACTTCCGGACCTGAATGAACGCTGCACTTCTGGAATTGAACGAACGCTGCACTTCTGGAATCGGACGAACGCTGCACTTCCGGACCTGAATGAACGCTGCAATTCTGGAATTGAACGAACGCTGCAATTCTGGAATCGAACGAACGCTGCACTTCCGGACCCGAATGAACGCTGCACTTCTGGAATTGAACGAACGCTGCACTTCTGGAATCGGACTTGGAAATAATTTCTACATTTTTCGTGGACGCCGCACCACCGGACCCGAACGAACGCTGCACTTCTGGAATCGAACGAACGCTGCACTTCCGGACCTGAATGAACGCTGCACTTCTGGAATTGAACGAACGCTGCACTTCTGGAATCGGACGAACGCTGCACTTCCGGACCTGAATGAACGCTGCACTTCTGGAATTGAACGAACGCTGCACTTCTGGAATCGAACGAACGCTGCACTTCCGGACACGAACGAACGCTGCACTTCTGGAATCGAACGAACGCTGCACTTCCGGACCCGAATGAACGCTGCACTTCTGGATCGGACTTGGAAATAATTTCGACATTTTCCGTTGAGGCTGCACTTCCGGACCCGAACGAACGCTGCACTTCTGGAATCGATCGAACGCTGTACTTCCGGACCTGAACGAACGCTGCACTTCTGGATGGGACTTTGAAATAATTTCTACATTTTTCGTGGACGCCGCACCACCGGACCCGAACGAACGCTGCACTTCTGGAATCGAACGAACGCTGCACTTCCGGACCGGAATGAACGCTGCACTTCTGGAATTGAACGAACGCTGCACTTCTGGAATCGGACGAACGCTGCACTTCCGGACCTGAATGAACGCTGCACTTCTGGAATTGAACGAACGCTGCACTTCTGGAATCGAACGAACGCTGCACTTCCGGACCTGAATGAACGCTGCACTTCTGGAATTGAACGAACGCTGCACTTCTGGAATCGAACGAACGCTGCACTTCCGGACCCGAATGAACGCTGCACTTCTGGATCGGACTTGGAAATAATTTCGACATTTTCCGTTGAGGCTGCACTTCCGGACCCGAACGAACGCTGCACTTCTGGAATCGAACGAACGCTGCACTTCCGGACCTGAATGAACGCTGCACTTCTGGATTTGAACGAACGCTGCACTTCTGGAATCGGACGAACGCTGCACTTCCGGACCTGAATGAACGCTGCACTTCTGGAATTGAACGAACGCTGCACTTCTGGAATCGAACGAACGCTGCACTTCCGGACCTGAATGAACGCTGCACTTCTGGAATTGAACGAACGCTGCACTTCTGGAATCGAACGAACGCTGCACTTCCGGACCTGAATGAACGCTGCACTTCTGGAATCGAACGAACGCTGCACTTCCGGACACGAACGAACGCTGCACTTCTGGAATCGAACGAACGCTGCACTTCCGGACCTGAATGAACGCTGCACTTCTGGAATTGAACGAACGCTGCACTTCTGGAATCGGACGAACGCTGCACTTCCGGACCTGAATGAACGCTGCACTTCTGGAATTGAACGAACGCTGCAATTCTGGAATCGAACGAACGCTGCACTTCCGGACCCGAATGAACGCTGCACTTCTGGAATTGAACGAACGCTGCACTTCTGGAATCGGACTTGGAAATAATTTCGACATTTTCCGTTGAGGCTGCACTTCCGGACCCGAACGAACGCTGCACTTCTGGAATCGAACGAACGCTGTACTTCCGGACCTGAACGAACGCCGCACTTCTGGATGGGACTTTGAAATAATTTCTACATTTTTCGTGGACGCCGCACCACCGGACCCGAACGAACGCTGCACTTCTGGAATCGAACGAACGCTGCACTTCCGGACCTGAATGAACGCTGCACTTCTGGAATTGAACGAACGCTGCACTTCTGGAATCGGACGAACGCTGCACTTCCGGACCTGAATGAACGCTGCAATTCTGGAATTGAACGAACGCTGCAATTCTGGAATCGAACGAACGCTGCACTTCCGGACCCGAATGAACGCTGCACTTCTGGAATTGAACGAACGCTGCACTTCTGGAATCGGACTTGGAAATAATTTCGACATTTTCCGTTGAGGCTGCACTTCCGGACCCGAACGAACGCTGCACTTCTGGAATCGAACGAACGCTGTACTTCCGGACCTGAACGAACGCCGCACTTCTGGATGGGACTTTGAAATAATTTCTACATTTTTCGTGGACGCCGCACCACCGGACCCGAACGAACGCTGCACTTCTGGAATCGAACGAACGCTGCACTTCCGGACCTGAATGAACGCTGCACTTCTGGAATTGAACGAACGCTGCACTTCTGGAATCGGACGAACGCTGCACTTCCGGACCTGAATGAACGCTGCACTTCTGGAATTGAACGAACGCTGCACTTCTGGAATCGAACGAACGCTGCACTTCCGGACCCGAATGAACGCTGCACTTCTGGATCGGACTTTGAAATAATTTCGACATTTTTCGTTGACGCTGCACTTCCGGACACGAACGAACGCTGCACTTCTGGATGGGACTTTGAAATAATTTTTACATTTTTCGTGGACGCCGCACCACCGGACCCGAACGAACGCTGCACTTCTGGAATCGAACGAACGCTGCACTTCCGGACCGGAATGAACGCTGCACTTCTGGAATTGAACGAACGCTGCACTTCTGGAATCGGACGAACGCTGCACTTCCGGACCTGAATGAACGCTGCACTTCTGGAATTGAACGAACGCTGCACTTCTGGAATCGAACGAACGCTGCACTTCCGGACCCGAATGAACGCTGCACTTCTGGATCGGACTTTGAAATAATTTCGACATTTTTCGTTGACGCTGCACTTCCGGACACGAACGAACGCTGCACTTCTGGAATCGAACGAACGCTGCACTTCCGGACCCGAATGAACGCTGCACTTCTGGATCGGACTTGGAAATAATTTCGACATTTTCCGTTGAGGCTGCACTTCCGGACCCGAACGAACGCTGCACTTCTGGAATCGAAAGAACGCTGTACTTCCGGACCTGAACGAACGCTGCACTTCTGGATGGGACTTTGAAATAATTTCTACATTTTTCGTGGACGCCGCACCACCGGACCCGAACGAACGCTGCACTTCTGGAATCGAACGAACGCTGCACTTCCGGACCTGAATGAACGCTGCACTTCTGGAATTGAACGAACGCTGCACTTCTGGAATCGAACGAACGCTGCACTTCCGGACCTGAATGAACGCTGCACTTCTGGAATTGAACGAACGCTGCACTTCTGGAATCGAACGAACGCTGCACTTCCGGACCTGAATGAACGCTGCACTTCTGGAATTGAACGAACGCTGCACTTCTGGAATCGGACGAACGCTGCACTTCCGGACCTGAATGAACGCTGCACTTCTGGAATTGAACGAACGCTGCACTTCTGGAATCGAACGAACGCTGCACTTCCGGACACGAACGAACGCTGCACTTCTGGAATCGAACGAACGCTGCACTTCCGGACCCGAATGAACGCTGCACTTCTGGATCGGACTTGGAAATAATTTCGACATTTTCCGTTGAGGCTGCACTTCCGGACCCGAACGAACGCTGCACTTCTGGAATCGAACGAACGCTGTACTTCCGGACCTGAACGAACGCCGCACTTCTGGATGGGACTTTGAAATAATTTCTACATTTTTCGTGGACGCCGCACCACCGGACCCGAACGAACGCTGCACTTCTGGAATCGAACGAACGCTGTACTTCCGGACCTGAACGAACGCCGCACTTCTGGATGGGACTTTGAAATAATTTCTACATTTTTCGTGGACGCCGCACCACCGGACCCGAACGAACGCTGCACTTCTGGAATCGAACGAACGCTGCACTTCCGGACCTGAATGAACGCTGCACTTCTGGAATTGAACGAACGCTGCACTTCTGGAATCGAACGAACGCTGCACTTCCGGACCTGAATGAACGCTGCACTTCTGGAATTGAACGAACGCTGCACTTCTGGAATCGGACGAACGCTGCACTTCCGGACCTGAATGAACGCTGCACTTCTGGAATTGAACGAACGCTGCACTTCTGGAATCGAACGAACGCTGCACTTTCTGACACGAACGAACGCTGCACTTTTGGAATCGAACGAACGCTGCACTTCCGGACCCGAATGAACGATGCACTTCTGGATCGGACTTGGAAATAATTTTGACATTTTCCGTTGAGGCTGCACTTCCGGACCCGAACGAACGCTGCACTTCTGGAATCGAACGAACGCTGTACTTCCGGACCTGAACGAACGCCGCACTTCTGGATGGGACTTTGAAATAATTTCTACATTTTTCGTGGACGCCGCACCACCGGACCCGAACGAACGCTGCACTTCTGGAATCGAACGAACGCTGCACTTCCGGACCTGAATGAACGCTGCACTTCTGGAATTGAACGAACGCTGCACTTCTGGAATCGGACGAACGCTGCACTTCCGGACCTGAATGAACGCTGCACTTCTGGAATTGAACGAACGCTGCACTTCTGGAATCGAACGAACGCTGCACTTCCGGACACGAACGAACGCTGCACTTCTGGAATCGAACGAACGCTGCACTTCCGGACCCGAATGAACGCTGCACTTCTGGATCGGACTTGGAAATAATTTCGACATTTTCCGTTGAGGCTGCACTTCCGGACCCGAACGAACGCTGCACTTCTGGAATCGAACGAACGCTGCACTTCCGGACCTGAATGAACGCTGCACTTCTGGATTTGAACGAACGCTGCACTTCTGGAATCGGACGAACGCTGCACTTCCGGACCTGAATGAACGCTGCACTTCTGGAATTGAACGAACGCTGCACTTCTGGAATCGAACGAACGCTGCACTTCCGGACCTGAATGAACGCTGCACTTCTGGAATTGAACGAACGCTGCACTTCTGGAATCGAACGAACGCTGCACTTCCGGACCTGAATGAACGCTGCACTTCTGGAATCGAACGAACGCTGCACTTCCGGACACGAACGAACGCTGCACTTCTGGAATCGAACGAACGCTGCACTTCCGGACCTGAATGAACGCTGCACTTCTGGAATTGAACGAACGCTGCACTTCTGGAATCGGACGAACGCTGCACTTCCGGACCTGAATGAACGCTGCACTTCTGGAATTGAACGAACGCTGCAATTCTGGAATCGAACGAACGCTGCACTTCCGGACCCGAATGAACGCTGCACTTCTGGAATTGAACGAACGCTGCACTTCTGGAATCGGACTTGGAAATAATTTCGACATTTTCCGTTGAGGCTGCACTTCCGGACCCGAACGAACGCTGCACTTCTGGAATCGAACGAACGCTGTACTTCCGGACCTGAACGAACGCCGCACTTCTGGATGGGACTTTGAAATAATTTCTACATTTTTCGTGGACGCCGCACCACCGGACCCGAACGAACGCTGCACTTCTGGAATCGAACGAACGCTGCACTTCCGGACCTGAATGAACGCTGCACTTCTGGAATTGAACGAACGCTGCACTTCTGGAATCGGACGAACGCTGCACTTCCGGACCTGAATGAACGCTGCAATTCTGGAATTGAACGAACGCTGCAATTCTGGAATCGAACGAACGCTGCACTTCCGGACCCGAATGAACGCTGCACTTCTGGAATTGAACGAACGCTGCACTTCTGGAATCGGACTTGGAAATAATTTCGACATTTTCCGTTGAGGCTGCACTTCCGGACCCGAACGAACGCTGCACTTCTGGAATCGAACGAACGCTGTACTTCCGGACCTGAACGAACGCCGCACTTCTGGATGGGACTTTGAAATAATTTCTACATTTTTCGTGGATTCCGCACCACCGGACCCGAACGAACGCTGCACTTCTGGAATCGAACGAACGCTGCACTTCCGGACCTGAATGAACGCTGCACTTCTGGAATTGAACGAACGCTGCACTTCTGGAATCGGACGAACGCTGCACTTCCGGACCTGAATGAACGCTGCACTTCTGGAATTGAACGAACGCTGCACTTCTGGAATCGAACGAACGCTGCACTTCCGGACCCGAATGAACGCTGCACTTCTGGATCGGACTTTGAAATAATTTCGACATTTTTCGTTGACGCTGCACTTCCGGACACGAACGAACGCTGCACTTCTGGATGGGACTTTGAAATAATTTTTGCATTGTTCGTGGACGCCGCACCACCGGACCCGAACGAACGCTGCACTTCTGGAATCGAACGAACGCTGCACTTCCGGACCGGAATGAACGCTGCACTTCTGGAATTGAACGAACGCTGCACTTCTGGAATCGGACGAACGCTGCACTTCCGGACCTGAATGAACGCTGCACTTCTGGAATTGAACGAACGCTGCACTTCTGGAATCGAACGAACGCTGCACTTCCGGACCCGAATGAACGCTGCACTTCTGGATCGGACTTTGAAATAATTTCGACATTTTTCGTTGACGCTGCACTTCCGGACACGAACGAACGCTGCACTTCTGGAATCGAACGAACGCTGCACTTCCGGACCCGAATGAACGCTGCACTTCTGGATCGGACTTGGAAATAATTTCGACATTTTCCGTTGAGGCTGCACTTCCGGACCCGAACGAACGCTGCACTTCTGGAATCGAAAGAACGCTGTACTTCCGGACCTGAACGAACGCTGCACTTCTGGATGGGACTTTGAAATAATTTCTACATTTTTCGTGGACGCCGCACCACCGGACCCGAACGAACGCTGCACTTCTGGAATCGAACGAACGCTGCACTTCCGGACCTGAATGAACGCTGCACTTCTGGAATTGAACGAACGCTGCACTTCTGGAATCGAACGAACGCTGCACTTTCGGACCTGAATGAACGCTGCACTTCTGGAATTGAACGAACGCTGCACTTCTGGAATCGAACGAACGCTGCACTTCCGGACCTGAATGAACGCTGCACTTCTGGAATCGGACGAACGCTGCACTTCCGGACCTGAATGAACGCTGCACTTCTGGAATTGAACGAACGCTGCACTTCTGGAATCGAACGAACGCTGCACTTCCGGACACGAACGAACGCTGCACTTCTGGAATCGAACGAACGCTGCACTTCCGGACCTGAATGAACGCTGCACTTCTGGAATTGAACGAACGCTGCACTTCTGGATTCGGACGAAAGCTGCACTTCCGGACCTGAATGAACGCTGCACTTCTGGAATTGAACGAACGCTGCAATTCTGGAATCGAACGAACGCTGCACTTCCGGACCCGAATGAACGCTGCACTTCTGGAATTGAACGAACGCTGCACTTCTGGAATCGGACTTGGAAATAATTTCGACATTTTCCGTTGAGGCTGCACTTCCGGACCCGAACGAACGCTGCACTTCTGGAATCGAACGAACGCTGTACTTCCGGACCTGAACGAACGCCGCACTTCTGGATGGGACTTTGAAATAATTTCTACATTTTTCGTGGACGCCGCACCACCGGACCCGAACGAACGCTGCACTTCTGGAATCGAACGAACGCTGCACTTCCGGACCTGGATGAACGCTGCACTTCTGGAATTGAACGAACGCTGCACTTCTGGAATCGAACGAACGCTGCACTTCCGGACCTGAATGAACGCTGCACTTCTGGAATTGAACGAACGCTGCACTTCTGGAATCGAACGAACGCTGCACTTCCGGACCTGAATAAACGCTGCACTTCCGGACCTGAATGAACGCTGCACTTCTGGAATTGAACGAACGCTGCACTTCTGGAATCGGACGAACGCTGCACTTCCGGACCTGAATGAACGCTGCACTTCTGGAATTGAACGAACGCTGCACTTCTGGAATCGAACGAACGCTGCACTTTCTGACACGAACGAACGCTGCACTTCTGGAATCGAACGAACGCTGCACTTCCGGACCCGAATGAACGCTGCACTTCTGGATCGGACTTGGAAATAATTTCGACATTTTCCGTTGAGGCTGCACTTCCGGACCCGAACGAACGCTGCACTTCTGGAATCGAACGAACGCTGTACTTCCGGACCTGAACGAACGCCGCACTTCTGGATGGGACTTTGAAATAATTTCTACATTTTTCGTGGACGCCGCACCACCGGACCCGAACGGACGCTGCACTTCTGGAATCGAACGAACGCTGCACTTCCGGACCTGAATGAACGCTGCACTTCTGGAATTGAACGAACGCTGCACTTCTGGAATCGGACGAACGCTGCACTTCCGGACCTGAATGAACGCTGCACTTCTGGAATTGAACGAACGCTGCAATTCTGGAATCGAACGAACGCTGCACTTCCGGACCCGAATGAACGCTGCACTTCTGGAATTGAACGAACGCTGCACTTCTGGAATCGGACTTGGAAATAATTTCGACATTTTCCGTTGAGGCTGCACTTCCGGACCCGAACGAACGCTGCACTTCTGGAATCGAACGAACGCTGTACTTCCGGACCTGAACGAACGCCGCACTTCTGGATGGGACTTTGAAATAATTTCTACATTTTTCGTGGACGCCGCACCACCGGACCCGAACGAACGCTGCACTTCTGGAATCGAACGAACGCTGCACTTCCGGACCTGAATGAACGCTGCACTTCTGGAATTGAACGAACGCTGCACTTCTGGAATCGGACGAACGCTGCACTTCCGGACCTGAATGAACGCTGCACTTCTGGAATTGAACGAACGCTGCACTTCTGGAATCGAACGAACGCTGCACTTCCGGACCCGAATGAACGCTGCACTTCTGGATCGGACTTTGAAATAATTTCGACATTTTTCGTTGACGCTGCACTTCCGGACACGAACGAACGCTGCACTTCTGGATGGGACTTTGAAATAATTTCTACATTTTTCGTGGACGCCGCACCACCGGACCCGAACGAACGCTGCACTTCTGGAATCGAACGAACGCTGCACTTCCGGACCGGAATGAACGCTGCACTTCTGGAATTGAACGAACGCTGCACTTCTGGAATCGGACGAACGCTGCACTTCCGGACCTGAATGAACGCTGCACTTCTGGAATTGAACGAACGCTGCACTTCTGGAATCGAACGAACGCTGCACTTCCGGACCCGAATGAACGCTGCACTTCTGGATCGGACTTTGAAATAATTTCGACATTTTTCGTTGACGCTGCACTTCCGGACACGAACGAACGCTGCACTTCTGGAATCGAACGAACGCTGCACTTCCGGACCCGAATGAACGCTGCACTTCTGGATCGGACTTTGAAATAATTTCGACATTTTTCGTTGACGCTGCACTTCCGGACACGAACGAACGCTGCACTTCTGGATGGGACTTTGAAATAATTTCTACATTTTTCGTGGACGCCGCACCACCGGACCCGAACGAACGCTGCACTTCTGGAATCGAACGAACGCTGCACTTCCGGACCGGAATGAACGCTGCACTTCTGGAATTGAACGAACGCTGCACTTCTGGAATCGGACGAACGCTGCACTTCCGGACCTGAATGAACGCTGCACTTCTGGAATTGAACGAACGCTGCACTTCTGGAATCGGACGAACGCTGCACTTCCGGACCTGAATGAACGCTGCACTTCTGGAATTGAACGAACGCTGCAATTCTGGAATCGAACGAACGCTGCACTTCCGGACCCGAATGAACGCTGCACTTCTGGAATTGAACGAACGCTGCACTTCTGGAATCGGACTTGGAAATAATTTCGACATTTTCCGTTGAGGCTGCACTTCCGGACCCGAACGAACGCTGCACTTCTGGAATCGAACGAACGCTGTACTTCCGGACCTGAACGAACGCCGCACTTCTGGATGGGACTTTGAAATAATTTCTACATTTTTCGTGGACGCCGCACCACCGGACCCGAACGAACGCTGCACTTCTGGAATCGAACGAACGCTGCACTTCCGGACCTGAATGAACGCTGCACTTCTGGAATTGAACGAACGCTGCACTTCTGGAATCGGACGAACGCTGCACTTCCGGACCTGAATGAACACTGCACTTCTGGAATTGAACGAACGCTGCACTTCTGGAATCGAACGAACGCTGCACTTCCGGACCCGAATGAACGCTGCACTTCTGGATCGGACTTTGAAATAATTTCGACATTTTTCGTTGACGCTGCACTTCCGGACACGAACGAACGCTGCACTTCTGGAATCGAACGAACGCTGCACTTCCGGACCCGAATGAACGCTGCACTTCTGGATCGGACTTGGAAATAATTTCGACATTTTCCGTTGAGGCTGCACTTCCGGACCCGAACGAACGCTGCACTTCTGGAATCGATCGAACGCTGTACTTCCGGACCTGAACGAACGCTGCACTTCTGGATGGGACTTTGAAATAATTTCTACATTTTTCGTGGACGCCGCACCACCGGACCCGAACGAACGCTGCACTTCTGGAATCGAACGAACGCTGCACTTCCGGACCGGAATGAACGCTGCACTTCTGGAATTGAACGAACGCTGCACTTCTGGAATCGGACGAACGCTGCACTTCCGGACCTGAATGAACGCTGCACTTCTGGAATTGAACGAACGCTGCACTTCTGGAATCGAACGAACGCTGCACTTCCGGACCTGAATGAACGCTGCACTTCTGGAATTGAACGAACGCTGCACTTCTGGAATCGAACGAACGCTGCACTTCCGGACCCGAATGAACGCTGCACTTCTGGATCGGACTTGGAAATAATTTCGACATTTTCCGTTGAGGCTGCACTTCCGGACCCGAACGAACGCTGCACTTCTGGAATCGAAAGAACGCTGTACTTCCGGACCTGAACGAACGCTGCACTTCTGGATGGGACTTTGAAATAATTTCTACATTTTTCGTGGACGCCGCACCACCGGACCCGAACGAACGCTGCACTTCTGGAATCGAACGAACGCTGCACTTCCGGACCTGAATGAACGCTGCACTTCTGGAATTGAACGAACGCTGCACTTCTGGAATCGAACGAACGCTGCACTTCCGGACCTGAATGAACGCTGCACTTCTGGAATTGAACGAACGCTGCACTTCTGGAATCGAACGAACGCTGCACTTCCGGACCTGAATGAACGCTGCACTACTGGAATTGAACGAACGCTGCACTTCTGGAATCGGACGAACGCTGCACTTCCGGACCTGAATGAACGCTGCACTTCTGGAATTGAACGAACGCTGCACTTCTGGAATCGAACGAACGCTGCACTTCCGGACACGAACGAACGCTGCACTTCTGGAATCGAACGAACGCTGCACTTCCGGACCCGAATGAACGCTGCACTTCTGGATCGGACTTGGAAATAATTTCGACATTTTCCGTTGAGGCTGCACTTCCGGACCCGAACGAACGCTGCACTTCTGGAATCGAACGAACGCTGTACTTCCGGACCTGAACGAACGCCGCACTTCTGGATGGGACTTTGAAATAATTTCTACATTTTTCGTGGACGCCGCACCACCGGACCCGAACGAACGCTGCACTTCTGGAATCGAACGAACGCTGCACTTCCGGACCTGAATGAACGCTGCACTTCTGGAATTGAACGAACGCTGCACTTCTGGATTCGGACGAAAGCTGCACTTCCGGACCTGAATGAACGCTGCACTTCTGGAATTGAACGAACGCTGCAATTCTGGAATCGAACGAACGCTGCACTTCCGGACCCGAATGAACGCTGCACTTCTGGAATTGAACGAACGCTGCACTTCTGGAATCGGACTTGGAAATAATTTCGACATTTTCCGTTGAGGCTGCACTTCCGGACCCGAACGAACGCTGCACTTTTGGAATCGAACGAACGCTGTACTTCCGGACCTGAACGAACGCCGCACTTCTGGATGGGACTTTGAAATAATTTCTACATTTTTCGTGGACGCCGCACCACCGGACCCGAACGAACGCTGCACTTCTGGAATCGAACGAACGCTGCACTTCCGGACCTGAATGAACGCTGCACTTCTGGAATTGAACGAACGCTGCACTTCTGGAATCGAACGAACGCTGCACTTCCGGACCTGAATGAACGCTGCACTTCTGGAATTGAACGAACGCTGCACTTCTGGAATCGAACGAACGCTGCACTTCCGGACCTGAATGAACGCTGCACTTCTGGAATTGAACGAACGCTGCACTTCTGGAATCGGACGAACGCTGCACTTCCGGACCTGAATGAACGCTGCACTTCTGGAATTGAACGAACGCTGCACTTCTGGAATCGAACGAACGCTGCACTTTCTGACACGAACGAACGCTGCACTTCTGGAATCGAACGAACGCTGCACTTCCGGACCCGAATGAACGCTGCACTTCTGGATCGGACTTGGAAATAATTTCGACATTTTCCGTTGAGGCTGCACTTCCGGACCCGAACGAACGCTGCACTTCTGGAATCGAACGAACGCTGTACTTCCGGACCTGAACGAACGCCGCACTTCTGGATGGGACTTTGAAATAATTTCTACATTTTTCGTGGACGCCGCACCACCGGACCCGAACGAACGCTGCACTTCTGGAATCGAACGAACGCTGCACTTCCGGACCTGAATGAACGCTGCACTTCTGGAATTGAACGAACGCTGCACTTCTGGAATCGGACGAACGCTGCACTTCCGGACCTGAATGAACGCTGCACTTCTGGAATTGAACGAACGCTGCAATTCTGGAATCGAACGAACGCTGCACTTCCGGACCCGAATGAACGCTGCACTTCTGGAATTGAACGAACGCTGCACTTCTGGAATCGGACTTGGAAATAATTTCGACATTTTCCGTTGAGGCTGCACTTCCGGACCCGAACGAACGCTGCACTTCTGGAATCGAACGAACGCTGTACTTCCGGACCTGAACGAACGCCGCACTTCTGGATGGGACTTTGAAATAATTTCTACATTTTTCGTGGACGCCGCACCACCGGACCCGAACGAACGCTGCACTTCTGGAATCGAACGAACGCTGCACTTCCGGACCTGAATGAACGCTGCACTTCTGGAATTGAACGAACGCTGCACTTCTGGAATCGGACGAACGCTGCACTTCCGGACCTGAATGAACGCTGCACTTCTGGAATTGAACGAACGCTGCACTTCTGGAATCGAACGAACGCTGCACTTCCGGACCCGAATGAACGCTGCACTTCTGGATCGGACTTTGAAATAATTTCGACATTTTTCGTTGACGCTGCACTTCCGGACACGAACGAACGCTGCACTTCTGGATGGGACTTTGAAATAATTTCTACATTTTTCGTGGACGCCGCACCACCGGACCCGAACGAACGCTGCACTTCTGGAATCGAACGAACGCTGCACTTCCGGACCGGAATGAACGCTGCACTTCTGGAATTGAACGAACGCTGCACTTCTGGAATCGGACGAACGCTGCACTTCCGGACCTGAATGAACGCTGCACTTCTGGAATTGAACGAACGCTGCACTTCTGGAATCGAACGAACGCTGCACTTCCGGACCCGAATGAACGCTGCACTTCTGGATCGGACTTTGAAATAATTTCGACATTTTTCGTTGACGCTGCACTTCCGGACACGAACGAACGCTGCACTTCTGGAATCGAACGAACGCTGCACTTCCGGACCCGAATGAACGCTGCACTTCTGGATCGGACTTTGAAATAATTTCGACATTTTTCGTTGACGCTGCACTTCCGGACACGAACGAACGCTGCACTTCTGGATGGGACTTTGAAATAATTTCTACATTTTTCGTGGACGCCGCACCACCGGACCCGAACGAACGCTGCACTTCTGGAATCGAACGAACGCTGCACTTCCGGACCGGAATGAACGCTGCACTTCTGGAATTGAACGAACGCTGCACTTCTGGAATCGGACGAACGCTGCACTTCCGGACCTGAATGAACGCTGCACTTCTGGAATTGAACGAACGCTGCACTTCTGGAATCGGACGAACGCTGCACTTCCGGACCTGAATGAACGCTGCACTTCTGGAATTGAACGAACGCTGCACTTCTGGAATCGAACGAACACTGCACTTCCGGACCTGAATGAACGCTGCACTTCTGGAATTGAACGAACGCTGCACTTCTGGAATCGAACGAACGCTGCACTTCCGGACCCGAATGAACGCTGCACTTCTGGATCGGACTTGGAAATAATTTCGACATTTTCCGTTGAGGCTGCACTTCCGGACCCGAACGAACGCTGCACTTCTGGAATCGAAAGAACGCTGTACTTCCGGACCTGAACGAACGCTGCACTTCTGGATGGGACTTTGAAATAATTTCTACATTTTTCGTGGACGCCGCACCACCGGACCCGAACGAACGCTGCACTTCTGGAATCGAACGAACGCTGCACTTCCGGACCTGAATGAACGCTGCACTTCTGGAATTGAACGAACGCTGCACTTCTGGAATCGAACGAACGCTGCACTTCCGGACCTGAATGAACGCTGCACTTCTGGAATTGAACGAACGCTGCACTTCTGGAATCGAACGAACGCTGCACTTCCGGACCTGAATGAACGCTGCACTTCTGGAATTGAACGAACGCTGCACTTCTGGAATCGAACGAACGCTGCACTTCCGGACCCGAATGAACGCTGCACTTCTGGATCGGACTTGGAAATAATTTCGACATTTTCCGTTGAGGCTGCACTTCCGGACCCGAACGAACGCTGCACTTCTGGAATCGAAAGAACGCTGTACTTCCGGACCTGAACGAACGCTGCACTTCTGGATGGGACTTTGAAATAATTTCTACATTTTTCGTGGACGCCGCACCACCGGACCCGAACGAACGCTGCACTTCTGGAATCGAACGAACGCTGCACTTCCGGACCTGAATGAACGCTGCACTTCTGGAATTGAACGAACGCTGCACTTCTGGAATCGAACGAACGCTGCACTTCCGGACCTGAATGAACGCTGCACTTCTGGAATTGAACGAACGCTGCACTTCTGGAATCGAACGAACGCTGCACTTCCGGACCTGAATGAACGCTGCACTTCTGGAATTGAACGAACGCTGCACTTCTGGAATCGGACGAACGCTGCACTTCTGGATGGGACTTTGAAATAATTTCTACATTTTTCGTGGACGCCGCACCACCGGACCCGAACGAACGCTGCACTTCTGGAATCGAACGAACGCTGCACTTCCGGACCTGAATGAACGCTGCACTTCTGGAATCGAACGAACGCTGCACTTCCGGACCCGAATGAACGCTGCACTTCTGGATCGGACTTGGAAATAATTTCGACATTTTCCGTTGAGGCTGCACTTCCGGACCTGAATGAACGCTGCACTTCTGGATCGGACTTGGAAATAATTTCGACATTTTCCGTTGAGGCTGCACTTCCGGACCCGAACGAACGCTGCACTTCTGGAATCGAACGAACGCTGTACTTCCGGACCTGAACGAACGCTGCACTTCTGGATGGGACTTTGAAATAATTTCTACATTTTTCGTGGACGCCGCACCTCCGGACCCGAGCGAACGCTGCACTTCTGGAATCGAACGAACGCTGCACTTCCGGACCTGAATGAACGCTGCACTTCTGGAATTGAACGAACGCTGCACTTCTGGAATCGAACGAACGCTGCACTTCCGGACCTGAATGAACGCTGCACTTCTGGAATTGAACGAACGCTGCACTTCTGGAATCGGACGAACGCTGCACTTCTGGATGGGACTTTGAAATAATTTCTACATTTTTCGTGGACGCCGCACCACCGGACCCGAACGAACGCTGCACTTCTGGAATCGAACGAACGCTGCACTTCCGGACCTGAATGAACGCTGCACTTCTGGAATTGAACGAACGCTGCACTTCCGGACCCGAATGAACGCTGCACTTCTGGATCGGACTTGGAAATAATTTCGACATTTTCCGTTGAGGCTGCACTTCCGGACCTGAATGAACGCTGCACTTCTGGAATTGAACGAACGCTGCACTTCTGGATGGGACTTTGAAATAATTTCTACATTTTTCGTGGACGCCGCACCTCCGGACCCGAACGAACGCTGCACTTCTGGAATCGAACGAACGCTGCACTTCCGGACCTGAATGAACGCTGCACTTCTGGAATTGAACGAACGCTGCACTTCTGGAATCGGACGAACGCTGCACTTCTGGATGGGACTTTGAAATAATTTCTACATTTTTCGTGGACGCCGCACCACCGGACCCGAACGAACGCTGCACTTCTGGAATCGAACGAACGCTGCACTTCCGGACCTGAATGAACGCTGCACTTCTGGAATTGAACGAACGCTGCACTTCTGGAATCGAACGAACGCTGCACTTCCGGACTTGAATGAACGCTGCACTTCTGGAATTGAACGAACGCTGCACTTCTGGAATCGGACGAACGCTGCACTTCTGGAATCGAACGAACGCTGCACTTCCGGACCTGAATGAACGCTGCACTTCTGGAATCGAACGAACGCTGTACTTCCGGACCTGAACGAACGCTGCACTTCTGGATGGGACTTTGAAATAATTTCTACATTTTTCGTGGACGCCGCACCACCGGACCCGAACGAACGCTGCACTTCTGGAATCGAACGAACGCTGCACTTCCGGACCTGAATGAACGCTGCACTTCTGGAATTGAACGAACGCTGCACTTCTGGAATCGAACGAACGCTGCACTTCCGGACACGAGCGAACGCTGCACTTCTGGAATCGAACGAACGCTGTACTTCCGGACCTGAACGAACGCTGCACTTCTGGATGGGACTTTGAAATAATTTCTACATTTTTCGTGAACGCCGCACCACCGGACCCGAACGAACGCTGCACTTCTGGATGGGACTTTGAAATAATTTCGACATTTTTCGTTGTAGCCGCACTACCGAATACGAACGAACGCTGCACTTCTGGATCGGACTTGGAAATAATTTCTACATTTTTTGTTGACGCTGCACTTCCGGACCTGAATGAACGCTGCACTTCTGGAATTGAACGAACGCTGCACTTCTGGATGGGACTTTGAAATAATTTCGACATTTTTCGTTGACGCTCCACTTCCGGACTACGAACGCTGCACTTCTGGATCGGACTTGGAAATAATTTCTACATTTTTTGTTGACGCTGCACTTCCGGACCTGAATGAACGCTGCACTTCTGGATCGAAATGATGTTGCGATTATATCGTCTCGACAGTCCGATGCGTATCTACGGATCGACATACGACCCGAACCTCTTACTTTGACTGGAAGTTACATATTTTGTTTTACTTCGTGAAATCGTACTCGACGGTCTCTCGTCCGAAACACTTCGAGATCCGTAAAAGAAGATATTCAACGATGTTTCTAGTTTATCAAAAGTGAGGGAAATTCCTCAGAACTTTTTCTTGTCAAATCTCGTCCCCTTTAATGTTCTATTTCAGTCGGGCGATCAAATCTGTCCGCGACCGCCTTCGAGTGGTTCCCACCCACCGGCACGTCTATGATCGTAAACGACTGTCCTCGCAGCACGGTACCCCGTTCCGATGGAACCGGTAATACACATTACGAGTATATCTGCTTGCATACCATCTTGCGAAACTAATTCTGGTAATCGATCATTTTCGGTTTGTTCGTGTTTCGTAGTCTCATATCTGACTATATAAAATTCGTAAATTGGAATGTTCGAATATTCTATTTTTTTATTCGAACAATCCGATCTGGTATTTTTACAATTCGAATAGGTATTAGAACATTGCCGAATTATTGTTGAGTATTGCGTTTCGCGTGGGTTATTCGGCAGTTTGCTTGTTCGAAATTAGCACAGTAACGTGCATTTATTTTTGTTTTTTTCTTTTTGGGATTGGAGAGTAGGTATTCATATTATTGGAATGCCTCCAATTTTTTTTTTTTGACTTTGAAATAATTTCGACATGGACGCTGCACTTCTGGACCCGAATGAACGCTGCACTTCTGGATGGGACTTTGCAATAATTTCGACGTGGACGCTGCACTTCCGGACACGAATGAACGCTGCACTTCTGGATGGGACTTTGCAATACTTTCGACATGGACGCTGCACTTCCGGACCCAAATGAACGCTGTACTTCTGGATCGGACTTTGAAATAATTTCGACATGGACGCTGCACTTCCGGACCCGAATGAACGCTGTACTTCTGGATCGGACTTTGAAATAATTTCGACATAGACGCTGCACTTCCGGACCCGAATGAACGCTGCACTTCTGGATGGGACTTTGCAATACTTTCGACATGGACGCTGCACTTCTGGACCCGAATGAACGCTGCACTTCTGGATGGGACTTGGCAATAATTTCGACGTGGACGCTGCACTTCCGGACCCGAATGATATTACGATTGTTTCGTCTCGACAGTCCGGTGCGTCTCTACGGATCGACATACGACCCGAACCTCTTACTTTGACTGGAAGTTACATATTTTGTTTTACTTCGTGAAATCGTACTCGAGGGTCTCTCGTCCGAAACACTTCGACATCCGTAAAAGAAGATATTCAACGATGTTTCTATTTTGTCAAAAATGACGGAAATTCCTCCAAACTTTTTCTTGTCAAATCTCGTTCCCGTTAATGTAATGCTAATTTATTCGGACGATCGATTCTGACCGCCACCGCTTTCGAGTTGTCCCCACCTACCGGCACGTCTATGATCGTAAACGACTGTTTTCGGAGCACGGTACGCCGTTCCGATGCAACCAGTATTACACGTAATGGGACTGTCGTGTATGTCTGGTTGCATACCGTCGTTGGAAACATTTTCTGGGACCCTCTTTTAACTTTCCCGGCGCATCCACCATTTGTCGATTAGTTTTGAAGGAGCATTTTTGATCAACTTTTCGGAAGTGCAGCGTTCGGAGGAGCCCTTTTGAACAAACATTTCCGGAAGTGCAGCGTTCGAAGTGTCATTTTTGACAAATTTTCCGGAAGTGCAGCGTTCGAAGACTCATTTTTGACCAACTTTCCGGAAGTGCAGCGTTCGAAGACTCATTTTTGACCAACTTTCCGGAAGTGCAGCGTTCTGAGGAGCACTTTTGACTACACATCCCGAAGAACAGTGTTCGTGTGGACATTTTTTTCACAAAAAAAAATTCATGAGGTCATTTGAACGTCAACATTCTTGATGGAAGAAGAGACGATTTGTATGGGCTAGTAATATATAAGTAATATATAGGTAATATATAAGTAATATATAAGTAATATATAAGTAATATATAAGTAATATATAAGTAATATATAAGTAATATATAAGTAATATATAAGTAATATATAAGTAATATATAAGTAATATATAAGTAATATATATTAAGTCCGATCCGGAAGTGCAGCGTTCAAAAAAAATTTTGTAAAATATCTTTTATCCTCTTCTATTCCTTTTTTTCCTTTCTATATACTTTATATTAATATCCTTTATATATATATATTTATCTATCTCTTTTTTTATATTATTACTCTTTCTTTATTCTGTAAATTTTATTATCTCCTTGAGAAAAACTCTTCTTCTCCTTTTTCCTCTTCCTCCTCGTCCTAAGCCTCTCGTCCTCTTGTCGCGTAGCACCTCTTCTTCTTCGTCCTCCTCCTCCTCCAGTCCTTGGCCCCTCTCTCTCTCTCTCTGGTCCGCTCCTCCGTCCTCTGGTCCACTCCTCCATCCTCTGGTCCCCTCCATCCTCTGGTCTTCTCCATCCTCTGGTCGGCGGTCGGACGGGTCGGTCGGGTCGGTCGGGACGGTCGGGTCGGTCGGTCACCATGCTTATTTTTATCGTTCGACTATTGCAGAACATTGATCTGTCTGTTGACACACCAAGCTCTCTTTCACATTCATTTCGTTCCGTTTCGTTCTGCTAATTTTGTTTCTTAAGAGACGTGCTGCTCTCCTTCGTAAGTGCATCGAGTAGTGCAAAACACCGCCTGACCACTTTCGACAATCCCAGCTCGCTTTGCCATTCAATTATTAACTTCGTTCGGTTCCGGGCCGTTTCCAAAATAATATTTGACGTGCCCTTACGAACGATGCATTCATTTCGACACCTCTGCTAATTTTGTTTCTTAAGAGACGTGCTCTCCTTCGTAAGTGCATCGAGTAGTGCAAAACACCGCCTGACCACTTTCGACAATCCCAGCTCGCTTTGCCATTCAATTATTAACTTCGTTCGGTTCCGGGCCGTTTCCAAAATAATATTTGACGTGCCCTTACGAACGATGCATTCATTTCGACACCTCTGCTAATTTTGTTTCTTAAGAGACGTGCTCTCCTTCGTAAGTGCATCGAGTAGTGCAAAACACCGCCTGACCACTTTCGACAATCCCAGCTCGCTTTGCCATTCAATTATTAATTTCGTTCGGTTCCGGGCCGTTTCCAAAATAATATTAGACGTGCCCTTACGAACGATGCATTCATTTCGACACCTCTGCTAATTTTGTTTCTTAAGAGACGTGCTCTCCTTCGTAAGTGCATCGAGTAGTGCAAAACACCGCCTGACCACTTTCGACAATCCCAGCTCGCTTTGCCATTCAATTATTAATTTCGTTCGGTTCCGGGCCGTTTCCAAAATAATATTAGACGTGCCCTTACGAACGATGCATTCATTTCGACACCTCTGCTAATTTTGTTTCTTAAGAGACGTGCTCTCCTTCGTAAGTGCATCGAGTAGTGCAAAACACCGCCTGACCACTTTCGACAATCCCAGCTCGCTTTGCCATTCAATTATTAATTTCGTTCGGTTCCGGGCCGTTTCCAAAATAATATTAGACGTGCCCTTACGAACGATGCATTCAATTCGACACCTCTGCTAATTTTGTTTCTTAAAAGACGTGCTGCTCTCCTTCGTAAGTGCATCGAGTAGTGCAAAACACCGCCTGACCACTTTCGACAATCCCAGCTCGCTTTGCCATTCAATTATTAACTTCGTTCGGTTCCGGGCCGTTTCCAAAATAATATTTGACGTGCCCTTACGAACGACGCATTCATTTCGACACCTCTGCTAATTTTGTTTCTTAAAAGACGTGCTGCTCTCCTTCGTAAGTGCATCGAGTAGTGCAAAACACCGCCTGACCACTTTCGACAATCCCAGCTCGCTTTGCCATTCAATTATTAATTTCGTTCGGTTCCGGGCCGTTTCCAAAATAATATTAGACGTGCCCTTACGAACGATGCATTCATTTCGACACCTCTGCTAATTTTGTTTCTTAAAAGACGTGCTGCTCTCCTTCGTAAGTGCATCGAGTAGTGCAAAACACCGCCTGACCACTTTCGACAATCCCAGCTCGCTTTGCCATTCAATTATTAACTTCGTTCGGTTCCGGGCCGTTTCCAAAATAATATTTGACGTGCCCTTACGAACGACGCATTCATTTCGACACCTCTGCTAATTTTGTTTCTTAAAAGACGTGCTGCTCTCCTTCGTAAGTGCATCGAGTAGTGCAAAACACCGCCTGACCACTTTCGACAATCCCAGCTCGCTTTGCCATTCAATTATTAATTTCGTTCGGTTCCGGGCCGTTTCCAAAATAATATTTGACGTGCCCTTACGAACGATGCATTATTTTATCACCTCTGTTTTTCTCTTATTTAATTTGCCTTATTTGATCCTTCATTATGTTCAGATGCATTTGTCTTTCTAATCCTTTTTAATTTCTCACTATGCGAATACAATCCCCCTTGTATATACGGATTTGGTCACGCTAGCGGCATGACGATACGGATCGAAAGCGGACAGTCGAAAGCCGGACCCCGACGCGGCGTTGCCCGGCTATGCTGTATTCAGGTACTTTCGAGTGCAAAATCGAAACGTCCCCATCGCCTTTACTCCGGCGGTGAAAATAATTTTCCGATTTTTTCAACGGGGATCTGCCGCCTTTTTCGTTCCGCCGCTGTCCGTGATGAAAACAATTTTTTTTTCAAATTTTTTAATTTCCAACGCTGCACTTCCGGATTTTACTTTGATGGAAAAAAAAATTTTTGATGCTGTACTTCCGGATTTTTTACGATAAATCGGTAACGTTTTTGTTTTAAAATATCCGGAACTGCAGCGTTCGAATATTTCCTTTTCGGAAAAATCCAGAAGTACAGTCTTCGGTGTTTTCGTGCAAATTTTTTTTATAAAATTTTTACTTTATCTTTCAGTTCACATGTGGAACCTGAAAAATCGAAAAGCCGGAAGTGCAGCGTTCGAATGTTTTTTTTTTTTACGAAAAATCTAGCTGTCTGATTATTGAAACAAAGCATTGGGATGGCCCAGGAGGATGTCGAAGCTATTCGATTTTTGTCCGGTAGCTCTGAATAACGACGTGAAGAAATTCAAGCAAGTGCGGGTAAACGGCGGGAGTAGCCGTGACTCTCTTATTAGCACGGGTAAATGTGGGACCTGAAATATCGAAAAGCCGGAAGTGCAGCGTTCAAATGTTTTTTTTTTTTGACGAAAAATCTAGCTGTCTATTCGATTATTGCAACAAGGCATTGCGATGGCCCAAGAGCTCTGAATAACGGCGTGAAGAAATTCAAGCAAGCGCGGGTAAACGGCGGGAGTAGCCGTGACTCTCTTATTAGCACGGGTAAATGTGGGACCTGAAATATCGAAAAGCCGGAAGTGCAGCGTTCAAATGTTTTTTTTTTTGACGAAAAATCTAGCTGTCTATTCGATTATTGCAACAAGGCATTGCGATGGCCCAAGAGCTCTGAATAACGGCGTGAAGAAATTCAAGCAAGCGCGGGTAAACGGCGGGAGTAGCCGTGACTCTCTTATTAGCACGGGTAAACGTGGGACCTGAAATATCGAAAAGCCGGAAGTGCAGCGTTCAAATGTTTTTTTTTTGACGAAAAATCTAGCTGTCTATTCGATTATTGCAACAAGGCATTGCGATGGCCCAAGAGCTCTGAATAACGGCGTGAAGAAATTCAAGCAAGCGCGGGTAAACGGCGGGAGTAGCCGTGACTCTCTTATTAGCACGGGTAAACGTGGGACCTGAAATATCGAAAAGCCGGAAGTGCAGCGTTCAAATGTTTTTTTTTTGACGAAAAATTTAGCTGTCTATTCGATTATTGCATAAGGCATTGGGCTTGAATGAATTTTTCCGGAAGTACATCATCCCATTTAATTTCCAAATTTTCGGATTTATCTCCGTTTTGCCGTCGATGTGCAGACTAGAAAAATCGCAAATCCGGAAGTGCAGCGTTCGAGGATATAGAAAAAAAATCCACGCGGCAGCGAGAATAAAAAAAAATAAAAAAAAAACATAAAAATCGCCCACCGCCGATGAGATGTTGTTTCGACATACTAATAACAACATGCTATTGCAAATTTGTGTATCTGATTGTCGCATCCCTCGAGGGGGGGTCCGTGTTTCATACCTCTCAGCACAGGAGGGACTGCTGCTTGACGGTAATTAAGTTTGCAAAATATGATTTTGCTGGTTCCAATTGGTCCGTGTTTCTTTGACTTTTCAATCAAACGCTTGGGTTTGATTAGTCGTCTTGGGCTGTTTGCAAAATTTTTGACTTTGCAATTAAGCACTGTACACGGCTCCCTCTTTTGTGGTTTTTGCTTATGGTATTTATGTATAAAACGATACAACGTAGTAACCTATTTCTGTATGTTTGCTTGCTTTAAGCTTTGCTTTTGGTGTGTATGTATAATTAACACGTCGTAGTAACCTTTTTTCGTTTGTTTGCTTGACTTGTTTTAAGCCTTGTTTTTGGTGTGCACGTATAATACACGTCCGTTGTAACCATTTTTGTTCTCTGCTTTGCTCTCGGTATGGATGTATTAATGAATACTTCGTAGTAACAATTTTCAGTTTGTCTGCACGTTTTGCTTTTGGTACGTATGTCGATACAATACTTCGTAGTAACCATTTTCTGTTCGTTTATTTTTCTATTGGTTTAATATTTTCCCTTCCGTGGCAAGTTATGATAATAACTGTAGGGGAAAGAGTTAAGAATATTTATTAAGAAAAGCGAGTACGTCTAGCCTACAAGAGACTATCCCAAGTTTTAGTACTTTATTCATCATACATTGTGTATTATGATATTATCGTCATGTATTTGAGCATCCCATCGAATGGGTGTTCGGAGGCGCTCGATCAATCACTCGTTTCCCTTCCGTGGCAAGTTATGATAATAACTGTAGGGGAAAGAGTTAAGAATATTTATTAAGAAAAGCGGGTACGTCTAGCCTACAAGACGATCCCAAATTTTAGTACTTTATTCATCATACATTGTATTATTATATTATCGTCATTTATTTGAGCATCCCATCGAAGTGGGTGTTCGGAGGCGCTCGATCACTCGTAGTGGTGGATAAAATCAACCACCGACCAAACTAGACTGTCGAAAATTCGTTTGTCGCAGAAAATTAAATTTTTACGACGCACGAAGACAACAATCTTAGGTTCGGTTGCGTTCGAAAAGGGAAGCGTCGTCGTAACAACAACAACCCTAGAGTGAATTTAAATAAACTTAACTCAATCAAGTTTTAGTACTTTATTCATCATACATTGTATTATTATATTATCGTCATTTATTTGAGCATCCCATCGAAGTGGGTGTTCGGAGGCGCTCGATCAATCACTGGTTTCCCTTCCGTGGCAAGTTATGATAATAACTGTAGGGGAAAGAGTTAAGAATATTTATTAAGAAAAGCGGGTACGTCTAGCCTACAAGACGATCCCAAATTTTAGTACTTTATTCATCATACATTGTATTATTATATTATCGTCATTTATTTGAGCATCCCATCGAAGTGGGTGTTCGGAGGCGCTCGATCACTCGTAGTGGTGGATAAAATTAACCACCGACCAAACTAGACTGTCGAAAATTCGTTTGTCGCAGAAAATTAAATTTTTACGACGCACGAAGACAACAATCTTAGATTCGGTTGCGTTCGAAAAGGGAAGCGTCGTCGTAACAACAACAACCCTAGAGTGAATTCAAATAAACTTAACTCAATCAAGTTTTAGTACTTTATTCATCATATTAACGTCATGTATTTGAGCATCCCATGGAAATGGGGATTCGGAGGCGCTCGATCATTCGTTTCCCCTTCCGTGGTAAGTTATGATTACTAACTGTAGAGGAAAGAGTTAAAAATATTTTTTAAGAAAAGCGGGTATATCGTCTAGCCTACAAGACGATCCCAAATTTTAGTACTTTATTCATCATAAATTGTATTATCATATTTATCGTTATTTATTTGAGCATCCCATCGAAGTGGGTGTTCGGAGGCGCTCGATCACTCGTAGTGGTGGATAAAATTAACCACCGACCAAACTAGACTGTCGAAATTTCGTTTGTCGCAGAAAATTAAATTTTTACGACGCACGAAGACAACAATCTTAGGTTCGGTTGCGTTCGAAAAGGGAAGCGTCGTCGTCGTAACAACAACAACAACAACCCTAGAGTGAATTTATTCATCATACATCGTTTCCCCTTCCGTGGTAAGTTATGATTACTAACTGTAGAGGAAAGATTTAAAAATATTTCTTAAGAAAAGCGGGTATATCGTCTAGCCTACAAGACGATCCCAAATTTTAGTACTTTATTCATCATAAAATTGTATTATCATATTTATCGTTATTTATTTGAGCATCCCATCGAAGTGGGTGTTCGGAGGCGCTCGATCACTCGTAGTGGTGGATAAAATCAACCACCGACCAAACTAGACTGTCGAAAATTCGTTTGTCGCAGAAAATTAAATTTTTACGACGCACGAAGACAACAATCTTAGGTTCGGTTGCGTTCGAAAAGGGAAGCGTCGTCGTCGTAACAACAACAACAACAACCCTAGAGTGAATTTATTCATCATACATCGTTTCCCCTTCCGTGGTAAGTTATGATTACTAACTATAGAGGAAAGATTTAAAAATATTTCTTAAGAAAAGCGGGTATATCGTCTAGCCTACAAGACGATCCCAAATTTTAGTACTTTATTCATCATAAATTGTATTATCATATTTATCGTTATTTATTTGAGCATCCCATCGAAGTGGGTGTTCGGAGGCGCTCGATCACTCGTAGTGGTGGATAAAATTAACCACCCACCAAACTAGACTGTCGAAATTTCGTTTGTCGCAGAAAATTAAATTTTTACGACGCACGAAGACAACAATCTTAGGTTCGGTTGCGTTCGAAAAGGGAAGCGTCGTCGTCGTAACAACAACAACAACAACAACCCTAGAGTGAATTTATTCATCATACATCTTTTCCCCTTCCGTGGTAAGTTATGATTACTAACTATAGAGGAAAGATTTAAAAATATTTCTTAAGAAAAGCGGGTATATCGTCTAGCCTACAAGACGATCCCAAATTTTAGTACTTTATTCATCATAAATTGTATTACCATATTTATCGTTATTTATTTGAGCATCCCATCGAAGTGGGTGTTCGGAGGCGCTCGATCACTCGTAGTGGTGGATAAAATTAACCACCGACCAAACTAGACTGTCGAAAATTCGTTTGTCGCAGAAAATTAAATTTTTACGACGCACGAAGACAACAATCTTAGGTTCGGTTGCGTTCGAAAAGGGAAGCGTCGTCGTCGTAACAACAACAACAACCCTAGAGTGAATTTATTCATCATACATCGTTTCCCCTTCCGTGGTAAGTTATGATTAACTAACTGTAGAGGAAAGAGTTAAAAATATTTCTTAAGAAAA